>NC_137022.1:7960783-7980783 GCF_032717465.1 Coenobita brevimanus | reverse complement strand
CGCTGGGTGTTGACCATATAACCAAACGGACGCCTGGTGGTCTAGTGGGTTAAGACTCTCCAACCAATAATGAAATACAACAAAGAATTACTGCACATCATTACTTGTGGACCCAGCAGAGAACCAGTGTAGGGCAAAGCTATTTTTTTGTTATTTATATCATTAAAATCCAGTCAAAGCCTCCACACGTGTTACATAGGAAGTAGAGTACAATCTTAAGCACTTTTAGGACTTTTAGCACTTTTAAGGTACAGTGCAATTATTAACTATCTATCTATTGCCAGACGCTGTAATCCCGTAAGGGATGACCATTTGACTTCGAGTTATTTGTTTTACGGGGAGGGGCACTAACCCTCCACCAACCCAGTTGCTGACACGTAGAGAGCACGTATGTTTTGGTTTTATGGTTACCACTCAGCAATGTAAATCGTTTCTTGGCTTACAGGAAACCATTTTGCTTGTCACTCAATGTAAAGCCACGTGTAAAGGAAAGAAAAGCAATGAGAAGTGACAGGAAAGCTAGGAGAAATTGGAAGAGAGGAGAGAAGGCACAGAAAAAGCATGATAAATGTTAAGGATGAAGTAGGCAGCACTACATCAAGTGAGTGGATGATGGTCGCCACCACTTTTCATTAATTATTAACACTTTTAGCATTTTTAGCACTTCAGAGGTAGAGTACAATTTATAGCACTCTTGAGGTAGAGTACAATTTTTAACACCTTTTGAGGCAGAGTACAGTTTTTAGCACTTTTTGAGGTAGCGTACAGCTTTTAGTACTTTCTGAGGCAGAGTACAATTTTGGCGCTCTTTGCAGTAGAGTAAAATTTGTATCACATTTTGAGGAAGAGAACAATTTTTGGCAGTTTTTGAGGCAGAATACAATTTTTAGAACTTTTAGCACTTTTCGAGCTAGAATACAATTTTTAGCACTTTTTGAGGTAGAGTACAATTTTTAGCACTTTTTGAGGTAGAGTACAATTTTTAGCACTTTTTGAGGTAGAGTACAATTTCTAGCACTTTTTGAGGTACAGTACACTTTTTAGCATTTTTTGAAGGTACAGTACAATTTTTAGCACTTTTTTGAGGAAGAGTACAGTTTTTTGCACTTTTTTAGTTCCAAAAATATACTAAGAGTTGACCTATCTTCCTGAAATTTGGCATGTAGACAATAGAGGTGAAGGTCACAGCAATGTTGAATAAAAAAGGTTTGGGTCTTGAAATAACGTGTTTTGCGAGCGGCGCCAAATTCCACTTTCTGACTTTTAGAGCTGAGGAATTAACCTGATTATTATTATTATTATTATTATTATTATTATTATTTTTATTATTATTATTGTTATTATTATTATCATAATGTTGTTTTTGTTGTAGTTCTTCTTCTTCTTCTTCTTTTTATTATTATTATTATTATTATTATTATTATTATTATTATTATTACAACTTGTTTTTGTTCATTGATAATGCAAAAAAAAATATATCTTGTAACTTTTAATTGAAAACATGACACTGATAATTTCAATGTAAAGATATGAGGCGTGATAATTATATACAAGAGTCACTGTGAGAACTTTGTAATCTGCACTCCCCCCCCTCCTCCCCAACCCCACCCATCCTCTACCTCTCCCCCTCCCCTCCAGTCTCGTCCATTTTTACTCCCCACTACTATCATTATCTCCCCCTCCCCCTCCCCTCCAGTCTCATCCTTTTTTCCTCCCCTCCACTATCATTCTCTCCCCTCCTCCTTCACTCTCACTCTCTCCCCCTCCCCATCTACTCCCATTTTAACCCTCACTCTCCACTCTCCCCCCTCTTCCCCCATCTCTCATCCCCAAACCCTTCCCCACTCTCATCCTCTCTCCATCCCCCTCCATCGTCATCCGCTATTTCCCCTCCCCTCTACCCCCCCCACCCCTACCCAGCCCCCTCCACCGTCCTCCCTCCCCCCACCCTGTACATGTAGAGGTGTGCGGTACGTAGGTGGGCTAATGGGCCTTGAGAGCAGGCTGTGAAGCCTATGCCCAGAGTCAGACACAAAAAAAAGAAAAAATCATCCGTCCCAAACCCCATTCTTCCCTTTCCACCCCTCCACTACCTCTCCGCAACCTCATTTTTTTCTTCTTCCACTCTCATTACCTCTCCCTCCCCCTCCACTTCTTATCCACTACTACCTCAGACCTGAACTTTTTTGAACTCCCCCCTCCTCCTCCTCCCCCTCCCCCCTCCTCATGTACCCTTTCTTCATTCTCCTTCCTCCTGTTCACTCGCCTCCTCATCCCTACAACTATATCTCTTCCACTCTCACTGCATCCACCTCCCCTTGCCATCCCCTCCTCCATCTCACCCCTCCATCTCCTTCCCCACACTAGACCCACACACCTCTCCACAACCAAGCCTTGGCCATGTGCCCTAAACCGTATCTTCTCCCCCAACACACACTCCTTTCCCCCTGGCACTCCCCATCACCACATCAAGGCCACAGGTCAGACAGTCACCCTTCAGTGCCAACCTCTTGTGTGGCATCAGTGCATCTCTTACTCTCCCAGCAACAGTGTCCACTTCCCCCTCTGGCTCTCAGCGTAAGTACAACCTCGAGCAGTACTAACAGGGATACTTACAAACCCAAATCACCGTTAGGGAGGGGAGTATGGATGGCTCCTGAATGATACTGAAGTGAATGTGTATATAACTTTTAATCTAATACAATGTCGTGATCGCTCGTGAATGACTGCTGTACAGCCATGACTTAGCAGCACCATTCTTGCCTCCATCATCATGACTACAGCATCATCTTAACCCCTTAACTCCTAATCGCATCTATTGATGCAATTTGAGTTTTACGCCAAAATGCCTAATCGCATCAATTGAACACGGCCTGTAAAAAACTGCGGAGCGCTTGCCCCACCCTGATTATGACGTACATGGCTTCAGGCCAATGAGAGTTCGCCCCTGATGTGGCGTGAGGGGGAATCGGGCCAACCCGGGCGGTGGGGGGGCAACCCCCTCTCGGGCACCTCCATGCCACCCTCTACTCCATTCCCTCACTCCCTCCTTGTCCCCCATCACGCTCCCACCCCTCCACGCAACTGCATCTCACCTCCCACAACAACCTGCATCCCTTCCCACCCTCTCTTGCCCCTCCTCCCTCCCTGCTAGCCTCGTCCTCCCCCAAACCCCACCCCATCTCTCCCTCCTTGTCCCTCACTACCCTTCCAACCCCCAACAGGCCCCCGAGTGTCAGGCCTGATGTACGTACCTGTTTCATATTATTTCTACTTCTTCCCAAATTTTTACACCTCCCTCTATTCATTTCTCACTTCGTACCTACCAGTTTCTGTACGTACGTAGTTGGAGAATGCTGTATGTTGTACTACATACTACGCATCTTATTTTCTTTTTTTTTCATTCTCCCTACCTGCCCAGATTAGCACCTCTGAGCAGTGTCCGTCTGTGTTAGTTTTCGAAAGACTCTGAGGCCTTGTAGGGCTACTCCCCGCACCTGTTTCATCTCCCCACACATACAAACACACCTGTTTTCATGGCTGGTGTGATAAATTCCAATGAAATGGAGTTTCCACAAGAGAATTTGGTTGTTGCCGAAACTGTAATGATAAGTGTGATGAAGTGTAATGATAATGTGATAATTGATGTGATAAATGTGTAACGAGAAGATGGGACAGTAAAACGAGAAATCGGAAACAAATTATTGTCTTTTTTTCCCCTTTCTTATGCATGCATTTATACCATTATTCAACTTTATTCTGATGTTCTTGATGGTTATAAACATTTATATGCGTCTGTGTTAGTTTTGGAATGACTATGAGGCTTTCTAGGGCTACTCCCCACACCTGTTTTAACTCCCCACACCTACATACACAACTGTTTTTATGGCTGGTATGACAAATCCCATTGGAATGGAGGGTTTGCACAAGAGAATATGGTTGTTGCCAAAATTTTTCTCCCCAAGTATCACCAAGGCCTTGTAGGCCTACTCCCCACACTAGTTATCTCCCCACACCTACATACACACCTGTTTTCATGGTAGGTGTTACAGAACACAATGAAGTGCTTTCTTTTCATGCGAAAAGCTGGTTATTTCCAACCCCCGTACCTATAGGCCTACTCTCCATAGCCTACTTTATCTCCCCACAGTCTTGTAATCTCCCCACACCTACAAACACCTGTTTTCATGGTTTGTGCGACACAACACTTTGAAATTACCTGTTTCAATAAGAAAAACATGTAGTTATCAAAATTTTCATGCTGTCGATTGTTGTCGAGGGGTAACTATCATAATTTTTTTTTAACTTTGACGCGCGATTGTGTGGTAACCATTAGGCCTATGGTGGTACGGATTGCGTTGTCAGGTGGGTAAATTCTTCCTCTTTAGCCAGAACACAGTCAATTTGCCCTTGGTGAAAGTCGCCAAAACACCCCTGAATTGCGGTTGTGGGAGGTACCCTGCCTGAAACAATTGAGGTCTTAAGGGGTTAAGCCCCAACCCCCCTACATGGAGGGAAGAGACTCAGAAGCATTAACGGCAAAGCACAAACGTTGAACTATCAACAGTGTGATCAGTAATTACGGGCCGCACATCCATCGACTCTACCTCAAAACTGAAATTCTCGGATCTATATCACGAAGGAAACGAGCCACACCAAACTGCCCTGCTGTGAGATGCAGCCACTTAAAAAAAAAAAAGAAAAAAGAAAAAGAAAGAAAGAAAGAAAAAGTGATGTAACCTTTGTCATGCGTATCTCCGTACCTACCTCATCCAGTCACTTCCGACGTTCGCACAAACAAATTATTATTATTATTTTTTTTTCACTGCAAAACCCCGTGAGAGAGTCTTTGTGAAATGGGACACAAAGGAGAGCAAACAGCAAGACTCCTACTTGCCTTTCCGCGTCCTTTTATGACAGAAAACTACAGCTGTGGTGTCTTTTTTATGAGTCGAAGATGAGGAAATGAAGAATGTTCCCTCACCCACCAGTTCTTGCATCTGAGGTCGGCAAGACAAAGTAAAATGGTGACCGCGAAACATTGTAAATTCTCATGTAAATATCACAGAATGGAGAACTATGTAAAGGTGTGACAGATATGAAGGTGTGACACTGGTTTAACGGTGTGACACTAATATAAAGGTTTGATGCTGATATAAAGATGTGACACTGATATAAAGGTATGACACTAAAATAAAGGTGTGACACTGAAATAATATAATAGTGTAACTCTATAAGGTGTGACGCTAGTATAAAGGTGTAACACTCATAAAGGTGTGACACTGATATAAAGGTGTGACACTGATTTTTAGGTGTTAGCCTTATATAAAGGTGTAACGCTAATATAAAGCTGTGACACTTATATAAAAGCGTGACACTAATCTCATAATGATGCTGAGGACTTCGCTGTGTTCTCCTTGACCTGGATGGAAGGAAAATACTTAGATTTTTCAATAGCCCGTTGAGGATGAGAAGGCGAACACATAACGAAGCCACTTTTAAATGTTATTACTGTATCGTAGTCGCCCATATTCCTTGGTAATTAGTTCTCTGTTTACAAAATCCCTGAAGAAATGTTATGCGTCATTAACTGGCGATTTTGTATCCATTACTATCTATCTATAACCAGACGCCTTAATCCCGTAAGGGGTGCCCACAAACATCTGGCCTCCACGTCGCCCTGCCATATCGCTGCCCTCCCGCCCCCTCACATCCCCCTCTCTCATATACATGTCCACTCCATCCCTCCATCTCATCCTCGGCCTTCCTCTTCCTCTCCTCCCCCCACCACCTCACTCACAAACACTCTCCTCGTTCGCTTCTCTCTCTCTCTCTCTCTCTCTCTCTCTCTCCACATGGCCAAACCATCTCAGTGTATAATATTCTCCTACCCATTTAAAAGAAATCAGACTAAATTTATTGTTTTTAATAGCAGTGTTGTGGAATGGAACCTTAGATAGTACACTCCACTGCTTTATCATGTCAACCACCTGCTTAAGACTGTACTTTTCCTGTCATTACTCAATTTCCTTGCTGGCCATCAATTTCTTTCAGTACATTCTAAAATACTTCCTTTCCTGAGGCCCTGTTACTCTTTTACTTCACCTTTATTGGTGTTGTCAGTGTGTGAATGCAGGCCTCTACAAATGCACATCTCTCTCTGCTCTCTAGCACGTAAACACCTCACAGTGCTGGGGCAAGGGCAGTGTCGGGAGCGGTGGTGGTGACAATGTGGTGATTTCATGATTATGTACTCTAAAAATCCGTTACCTTAATGACTTTCGTGCGATTGCTAGGCGAAACCTGCACGTTTTTCCTTTTATTCTCTTCTTTGCCTAAAACAGAGACGTGTGGAGTAATTTAAACAGAGAAGTGGCGCGGAATTTAAACAGAACAGTGGCGCGTAATTTAAACAGAGAAGTGGCTGGTAAATTAAACAGAGACGTGGCGCGTGATTTGAACAATGGGCTCCCGTAGTCTAGAAGATTGAAATTTAAATGATTGTCCTCGTGTACGCGATACCCATAAATACGAGCTGCTGCCTTTCATTTTTCTTCACCTCGTGGCATGTAAATTCGGTGGCTGAGTGTGTGTGTGTGTGTGTGTGTGTGTCAGTAGGGAGAAAGGCTTAGCAACTTGGAAGAGAGAGAGAGAGAGAGAGCGAGACAGGGAGGTAGCTAGCAGGACTCTACTTATACTTCACTCGTGTGTGAGAGATTTTGTTAATATTCCAAGACAAATAAAAATAGTCCCATACTATTCTTTACCTCTCCTGTCATTGAATGACAAAAGGGAACCAAGATTTTCTACTTACAAAACTACTCAAGTATAACAACCGCTTGTCCACAAGTTCAATATATATATATAACTTCTCTACAAGTAACTACAAACTCCTTTTTGTGACATTTGGTAGCAGCGAAAGTACGCACCTCGTCTTCGAATCAACAGTGAATTTCTACAAAAGCAGGCGACACTCGACAAGATTAGCTTCAGTTCTACAGTGAAATCCTACAAAATACAGCCTACAGTGCAAATAGCCTACAAGTCTACAAAACAACTCTATAATCTTCACGTAACTTCAAGCAGCAGCAAGAAGAATAAAAAACAAAGCAAGTAAAGAAGAGAAAACATTAAAGCAACAAACTAACATACCCCTACCACTCTCTCCCGACTACCTCCATCGCTGACGCAGAGGTCAAGACACGCAGCAAAACACCAGAGCCACATTTATAACGCGACTTACTCATCTTTCTTCACCCAGCTTAAGCATCGCTACTCAGTATTCACCACAGCTACCAGTGTGGGAAGCCGACGTCACCATGTGCTGAGATGACATCACAACGTGAGTTTGCCACGCCAAGCAACGTGTGACTGACACCAGGCATTCTCACCCACTACTCATTACTCATTATTCACATAGCTCCTACTCATACTCATTTATTTCCACAGTATTGAGTTGGAAATTCGACGTTCTATGCTGAGGTTTGCCTGTGACAGCTGTTAACCACCACAAGCACCAGGCCATGGAATTTCCTGAGTAATATCGTCCATCAACACACCACTAGAATTATCAAGAGATCTTCAATCAACCCTGCATTTTTCTTCCGAGATCGACTTTTGTATCGACACACCTCTACGATCTGTATGAAGTGGGTAAAATTATACTTACTCATTTCTTCTCAGTGCTAAAATTAGCTAAATTCAACTTTTTTTACTTATTTCCATATATACACTTATACACTCACTATCTATCATTTATTTCAACTTATTTACTCATCTATTTTGTTAGGACATAAATAAACAAAAGGCGTATTTCATAACACCATATCTTAATGACAGGAATATTTTTGCCACCACCCAAGTTAATACCAGATGACACACAATTAGCCACAACAACAGACTCACAATTAAGAGAGCACCAAGGCAACACACCAGATGACACACAATTAGCCACAACAACAGACTCACAATTAAGAGAGCACCAACGCAACCCACCCCTTGTACAAACCTCACCACAAACCAAAGACCAAGAAACAAATACGGCAGTTTCAGATGATGAGTGGGAAACCCCCTCTGACGTAGCAAGTGAGGACTTTGTCGCTGACTTGCACACGTATGCCAATATACTTAACAGGGTTCACCGGTCCGGTCGAATATATTCCACCATTCCATCACACAACGATAAACAAGTCCAAGTTAAATTAACAGAGCAAACAGTGAAAATAAATCAAGAAACAAATACCGCTGATCTAACAACCACACCCCATGTGTTCGTGTAACATAAGGATAAAACTGCCCCAAAATTCTCTGGCACAGAAAAAGATCGCATTGATGTCATTTCATTAGTCAGTCAGTGCGAACAAATGTTCATCGAGCGCCACATACTAGATGAACAAGAGAAAATTGCTATTTTTCATCTTGCATAAGCCAGGAAAGATGTCCAGCAAGCAATTTATTGCGATCAGATAAGCTCCATAAGCTAGGACATATGATGAATTTAAAACTGAATTTTTGAAGAAATTTTCTGGAGGTATGAACTTCTTGCCAGGTATAATTCCAGATTTAAATAAAATTGTAGATCTTGTAAGGGAGCACACTACAAACCATGTGCTCAGTGAAATAACTGCTGATGTCTCCACAATCAAATCAAAAGAACATTGTTAGTTACTTTGGAAAACTCAAATTGGATAACAGATGATGCAAAGATGTCCCCAGACCTCGTCGTGGACATCATTGGTTATGTAGCTGTCTTGCCTAAATTACCTGATAGGACCCTTAAGACCGCCAAGACGATCGCGTACACCCCAGGCATGTGCTTACTAGACTTAATGAACAAGGTAGAAATGCAGTGCAGTAAAGCAGGTATGGTTGACACACCTGCACATTCTAGTAGAATGAGAGCACCTAAGACAGTATCAACTGTGAAAACATCTACACCGACCCCAAACAGAGAACAAAATCGATCGCGACCCGAAAGCAGGCAGAGCAAACAACCAAACAAGACGAGGCCTCGATCACAGACGCCAGGCTACAGGCAGTTTCATAAGTTTTCGCGCAGCCCAAGCAGGTCTCGCGCCATAAACAACACTACTTATGGGAAGTCACCTCGTAGGTCACCGTCAAGGGATAGGTCCATTCTATGTCATTATTGTGCAAAACCAGGACACACAAGGTATGAATGCTTTATCAAAGCAAAAGAGGACAAACAAAAGACACAAGGATTTGGTCCTTACTGTAGGATCATAGATACCAAGGGCACTGGATCAATGATTGCAAAACAGTAGAAAAAATTGTGTCTATGTTCAAATTGGGGGAAGACCAAGTCATGACAAAAAACGAACAAACGTAAAGAAAAACAAGTCTAAAATTCACATAGGAGGCATGTTGGGAAATGAGTGTATCTTGATACCAGCTGTATGTGAGGATCAAAACGTTTCCTTATTTTTAGATACAGGCTCTCCAGTGAACTTAATAACACATGAAGAAATAAATAGAATTCTTAAAAATAAGAAGAAAGTAACTTTTCTGGATGAAGCTGATTTAGATTTATACACGGTAGATGGAAAACAAATTACAGTGAAAGGTATGATAAGATTAAATATCAGTTTCACAGAGACTACAAGACCATTCTCTGCATTTTTCTATATCATTGAAAACTTAGCAATTAAAGCTCATATATTACTGGGCTTAAGATCCATGAGAGCAGAGAACATAACTATACTCCCACACATGAATGAAATAGACTTTGACAATGAATTCATAGATGAAATACCTTCAGAGCCCTCACCGACTGGTAAAAGAGAACCAAAAAGAATTGGTAATATTAAAGGCATAAACAAACATACACAAACAGATGAGTGTATAGATCCACTCCCACCACCAGCCCCATCCTCCAGAATTAGTGACCCAGATAACAGTACTGATTTATCAATTTTTCCAGCCCATCTCACCAATGATTTAGTTATACCACCTAATTCCTACATGAAAGTTACCATAAAGAGCAAATTACGGAATAGTACTGTTCTTGTCTTAGAAGAATTATGTAAAGTAAAGGGATTGTCAGTAGAAAACGCATTATG
Source organism: Coenobita brevimanus (assembly GCF_032717465.1). Lineage (NCBI taxonomy): Eukaryota > Metazoa > Arthropoda > Malacostraca > Decapoda > Coenobitidae > Coenobita > Coenobita brevimanus. Next base: position 7,970,704 of record NC_137022.1, on the reverse strand, counting down.
TCATATGAACGACGAAGGGCAAACTCAGATATTCATAATTAATCACATGAATGGGGAAGTTCAGTTGAAAAAGGGGACTTGCATAGTTAATATTGAAAAATGTCCTGCCCCTGTGGAGGAAATAGTTATAGCTGGAGTGACAAGTGAGATAAAATCTACGGATAGAGAAAGAATAAAAGAGAATTTAATTCACTCAGGTGAATTTGATGAAGAAAATGATCTGTTAACCCTGCTGGAAACACACAGGGACACCGTAGCATTGCCCGGAGAACAATTAGGGTGTACTAACTAGATTAATCACATGATTAATGTGCACCCAGAAACACCACCTATTTTCGTATCAGCTTACCGCATACCACAATCTCAACACTTGCAAATCAGTATGTCGATGAAATGTTAAAACTTGGAATTATTGAGCCTTCAGTCTCCCCTTGGAATGCCCCATTATCCTTCGTGCCCAAACGAAATGGAGAAATGCGTGCTGTAGTAGATTACCGTAAACTAAATACTCACACAATCCCAGACAGATTTCCCATGCCATTGCTAAGCGACGTTCTACAGAACTTTGGTCCTGAAAATAACATATTCTCAACCATCGATCTCCTAAACGGCTATTATCAAATCCCGGTTTCGGAGGAGTCACATAAATACACTGCCTTTTCCACAAACAGAGGCCATTATCAATATACAAGAATGCCAATGGGACTGAGGACAGCCCCAGGCACATTCCAGCGTCTTATGAATTACGTATTGTCCGGAATTTTAGGACAAGGAATATTTGTTTATCTTGACCATATTATAATCGCAACGAAGAATATTAAGGATAATCTCAGGAAATTAGACTTACTCTTACAAAAGCTTAGTGATGCTGGTTTAAAAATTAAACTTTCTAAATGCAAATTTTGCTTTAAGGAAATAAATTTCTTAGGCCACAAATTAAGTTCTAATGGTATTCACACCACTGATGACAAAATACAGGCAGTGAGAGATTTTCCTGAACCCACTACGAATGACGAAGTTAGAAAATTTTTAGGTCTGGCTGGGTACTATAGGTCATTCGTACCACAGTTCTCTCATATAGCCTTTCCTCTATTCCAACTACTCAAAAAAGATGCTGTATTCCAATGGGAAGAAGAACAAAAAAGGGCATTTAACAACCTACAAATTAAACTAACAAATGCACCTTGTTTAGCATATCCAGATTACACAAAATCATTTCTTATTTGTACAGACGCATCAGTTAAAGGATTAGGGGCTGTACTGATGCAGGAAGATAAAGGAGGAAAAAAATCAACCAATTGCATTTGCCAGCAGACAAACAAGAGGTGCAGAGATAAATTACTGCACTACAGACTTAGAGGCACTTGCAGTGGTTTTTGCATTACAAAAGTTTCGAGATTTGGTATATGGTTACGAAATCCACTTTTTCACCGACCATAAACCACTGGCGGGTATGTTTAAAGAAAAACTCCTTTCTGGGAGGAGAGCAAGATGGAAATGTACAGTTGAAAACTACAATGTACAAATTCATTATATACAAGGTAAAATGAACATAGTAGCTGACGCATTATCTAGGAACCCAAACACAATTCAGGTCGCGGCATTAGATCTCAAAGGAAATATCCCAAACCACGATGATATCGCAAAGGCACAAAGACTTGACCCAATATGGTCTAAAGTTATATACAAGTTAGAAAGTGGAGATGACATACAATTACCCAAACTGCATGTCCCACTCGAACAATTCACATTGGTCAATAATACATTATACAAGATTAACTCTAAACAACCATAACGCCAAAGAAATACTAACCAGTTGGTAGTACCTAATGACATGATACCCCAAGTATTACGAACGATACACGATAGCCCACATGCAGGACATCATGGAAAGGATAAGACATTCAACCAAGCCCAGCTGTTATATTACTGGCCTTCATTATGAAAAGATAAAAACAATCATATTGACAGATGCGAATCATGTGCGAAACACAAAGGATACCCAATCACACCTGCACCGATGGGTAATTACCCTGTACCACATCAACCATTGGACGTCGTCGCTGTTGATTTACTCAAGATGCCATTATCATACAATAATAACCTATACTTATTCGTAGCAACGGATCATTTTTCCCGTTATGTCATTTTAGCTCCAATTAAAGATAAGACAGCAGAGACAGTAGTAAAGGCAATAACAGATAATGTAATATGTCGCTTTACTACCCCAAAGGTACTAATAAGTGATAATGGAGGAGAATTTAATTCTGAGATCTTACAAGAAATATGTAAACAATACAACATCAAAAAGGTTAACGTTTTAGCCTATCACCCAGCATCTAATGGGTTGGTAGAGAGACAAAACAAAAAAGTATTAGATGTGCTACAACACATTCTCAGTGAAAATTATGCAAGCTGGGATGATTGGATTCCCAGAGTAGAAGCCTCAATTAATGGATCTATAAATAAATCCATAGGTGACACACCACATTTCATTATATATGGAACAGATAAAAAACTACCATATGAGCTCCTAGAAGGTGACATTATGCCCATATACAATTACGATGATTACTCTAGACTCCGTTTACGTGAATTCCAGGACATACACAAAAGAGTCAAAAAACAATTAACGATGTCCAAAGAAGAAATGACGGAGGCATTTAACAAGAAGGCAAGAGATTCACCTATCAGCTCAGGAGACATTGTTTACTGTATCATTCATACGAGAGACAATAAATTATCCCCAAAAATTGAGGGCCCATACAGAGTAATTAACATAAAAGCAAACAAAGTTTTAATTAAGTCACTGTCAAGTGGCGATGAGAAACAAGTTCATATTGACCATTTAAAACGAGTTTCAAGGGAATTATCCAATAATTATTCAGCATCGGATACAACCGAACAGGCGAACGTGCCTCAAGAAACCAAGCAAGAAAACAACAATGATTACAAAAAGAAATTAAGGTCATATACCAAACAATTGAACATAGGTGCAACTGTTCCAATAAAATCTACAGTACATCATTTACGAGAATTAAATATCGATTTAAACTCCTTCTATAAATGAAATAACAATCAACCGTAACGCACATCATCACTATCATCGACCACAGCATGACCATATTAGGAAATTAATAGATTTTTTTTTTTTTCTGTAGGTTACGATGAAGGAACTTATGCTATGGATTCTCCTCTACATAGCAAGAGGATATGCGCGCTTAGACCCCCAACACATAGTACGACAAGGATGCCTCATAGCTCCAACGGCCACGACTACAATCGTTAAGGACGTCATGAGTACTGAAATAAGTCTAGATTACTTGTATGAATTACCTACTTATCTAGACAGTCTTGCGAAACCAATGCGAACTCTGGACTTCATGATAGGAAATTATGTTCCACAAGCACATAACACAAAGGAAGTGAATGAAATGGTAAAGTTAGCGAAATGGAAACTAGAACAGGCAAAGTCAACTATGCTCATCATGATCCAAGATCTCCCATCTTACGGAACGGAGGTACTGAGCGACAGGAACATCATCACACGTACTCGCCAAAAGCGCGGTTTGTTCGACCTGGGTGGCGCAGTTCTTGGGAACATCTTTGGATTGGCTACAGAGGATGACCTTAAAGAAATAAAAAACAAATTTAATAAAATAGCTCAGATACTAACATACCAAGATAAATTCATCACAGGACAGAACTCAGCAATGAAGACAATTGTGAAAAATCTGAAAAAGGCAGAAAACATAGCTCTCGAGAGTGTAGATAAAATAAATGAAATGGAAGGAAACATTACACTTTTCCAACACTTCTCCATCATCACAGAACATATTGACACGATTCTACTACAATTAGACAACACTAGAGATCGTTTCAGGGCACTTATGCAAGGAATTTCGAATGCTGGTGATGGCAAGATCACAATTGACTTACTCCCAGTTCATGAGCTACGTCAGATAATTAGTCAAGGCATACATAAACATAAATTGAAGCCGTTGTTCCGCAGCAGGGAATTCACGCAATATTATCCATATTTAGAAGCAACACTAACACCAACATCAGTAGTAGTTCATGTACCATTCATAACTGAAGACCTGTTCACAGTATACCAAATACATCCCTTCCCCAATAAAAATAACAACACTTTGGTCATCATCAACATCAACACAGACACCGAACTCATCATGGTCTCCAAGAGACGGGACACTGTCACTTTCACAAGTGAATCAACGTTTGAACGAAAGTGCCGCACATCCTTACATGCTGTTCATCTTTGTCCTGCGTACATTTTCACGTTTCAGCCTACTGATACAGTCCCTTGTGAAATGGCTATCATCAGAAATGACAATATTCATAATCATTGCAACTTCACTTTTGCTCCAGATAAACTTGTACACCATCAATGCATCGGACACTCACAGTTTTTTTATTTCACTCATAACACATCAGTTTACATAGTCTGTCCAGATATACCACCATCTCATACTTCAGCCTCAGGATTATACATAGCACCAGACTACTGTGCAGTATTTACACCAGCCATGTCTACTTTATCCACCATCAATCACTACGCCATTCTCAATCATACACACAAACATTTCCACCCACTGCCTGATATGGACTTAAACATGAGCACAAGTATTAAGTTGACTTCACCTAAGTTTGACTCTATGCAGCTGATCAATGAAACATTGAAGCCCTGGGAAGATTTGAGTTTGAGTATGTTCAACCCATATTATGTGTATAGCCCAGCACCTACTGTCTTTATAATCTTCTGCATTGTATTTGCAGTACTGCTGTTCGCAGTGCACAGAATGCATGCAAGAATTGCTAATTTGGAGTCAGTATTTAGTGGGGGGAGAGTTAACATCCAAGTTAACCCCCCTGAATGAAGTGTACATATTTTGTATATAGTATTAATTATATATATATATATATATATATATCTATATATATATATATATATATATATATATATATATATATATATATATATATATATATATATATAATACAAAGAAGAATGACCCATGTATGGCATACCAGTACCATTATCTTTAAATGAAATATTAATAACTCTTACCATAATCTTAATTTCAAACTATTTTTTTTTTTCTTGCTTGTTTGCATTTCTCTACAATAACCCAAGTACATACTGTATTACAGTTAAATAGTTTACTTTTAATGCATTTATTCAAATATGTATACAACTTGTTTAAAATGTAATATTACTGGATAATTGCTATTTACTATGAATGTTATATGTATATAATATTATAATCAATATTATGTACTAATAGATTAGCATATGTCAATGATAATTGCTGTCGGAGGACCTTCAGCGGCGTGGCCGAGCAATGTTATGAGTCCATATTATATTTACATATCATAATAGATAGATAGATAAATAGACAGATAGACAGCTCTATGCGAGGCTGGGAAAGGTAAATGATCTTGCAAGTTAACTGAGGAAAAGCTGATGACAGATTAGGAAGTAGCAATGATGCAGGTAGTTTGTCAGAGAAATAGCAGGAGAACAAAGCCTAGTGACATACACACATACTCACACACAGGTTTCTGGAACTTTCCAACCACAGTGTAACACACATGACACAACCCCTGTTTCACCAGAATTTAGGAAAGAGAGCTCAGAAGGAGAGAGGCCATAGAATCGGCAGGTAGTAGGGAGAAAGGCTTAGCAACTTGGAAGAGAGAGAGATAGAGTGAGACAGGGAGGTAGCTAGCGGGACTCTACTTGTACTTCACTCATGTGTGAGAGATTTTGTTAATATTCTAAGACAAATAAAAATAGTCCCATACTATTCTTTACCTCTCCTGTCATTGAATGACAAAAGGGAACCAAGATTTTCTACTTACAAAACTACTCAAGTATAACAACCACTCGTCCACAAGTTCAATATATATATCTATCTATCTATCTATATATATATATATATATATATATATATATATATATATATATATATATATATATATATATATATATATATATATATATATATATATATATATATATATATATATATATATATATATATATATATATATATATATATATATATATATATATATATATATATATATATATATATAACTTCTCTACAAGTAACTACAAAGTCTTTTTTGTGACAGTTATACTCAAGATGGCGTCACAGCTACTGGGCCAGCAGAGGCGTTCCATCCCCACCTGCTCTCCCCTTCTTCGGCCACCTCCACCAGACCATGTCACCCTTGAAATATCGCTGGATGTCCCTCGACAAAGTGAGACATTAACTAGAAGCACTTGTTATCTCTCCTCAGATGGAGTTATTTTGGCTTAAACCTCTCATAAACTACTGATAAGTAACGCCATGCAGTCTAGCTGAGCAAACTCATCAACCACAGACAAGCAACCACCCTTATAGAGCCATCCTGTGTAGTGAACTGATATTCCCCTCCAGCAGACAGCCTCTCGCCACAGCAAGGCACGGGGAAGAGTGTGGAGGTTTGGTTCTCGGATGGATGCCGCATTTGCGTTACTCCACCCAGTTATTAGAAACTAGATTTTACATCGCTCTGTTATGTGGTTATATGGTTATCACACAACACTGTAAATTGTTTCCTAGGTTTACAGGAAACTGTTAGGGCTTGTCACTCAGTGTAGAGCCACCTGGAGCGGAAGGAAGAGTAATAAAACGTGACAGGAGTGAAAAATATGAGAGAAGAGCATACATAGTAAAGAATGATAAAGCTGAAGGAAGAAGGAGGCAGCACCACATCAAGTAGAGTAGACTGTACCACCAGTCGAGCAGGGCAGTACTTCCATGGTGGGTGGAAAACTGATGACAGGGAGAGATGGAGCTCCAGTTTCATCAGCACTCAGGACTAATTCCCGACCATCCCCCTTTGCTGAACTTTTTCAGTGTTTCAATAACACAGAGAGTAGGTCAGCATGCTCTCCAATACAAGTTTCTCTAACTCTACAGCATACTACATGCACAGTACACACTACACTTCCTTTTCAAAATTAAAAGAAAAATGGCGCATTTAGAACTTGCCTCGGAGTACCCAGGGGGGGGGGAACCACAAATGCCCCCACCATCCGCCCCTCTCCGGATGATGACTCTATGAGTTGCCTTGAACCACTGTCTGACTCACTTCTTCATTTCTGCAACATTAGCGGCCTTTCCTCTAACTTTCTGTTGAAATCACCTCTCCTCTTCTAAACCTCACCTTCTCTTTTAAACCCCTTAACCGCAAGGATGTCGAAAGCACACCATGCCCGTCCCGTGGGGATAATCGTGCTCCAACTGACTTTTTAAAAATATTTGCCAAAAACTATATATGCATATGGCCTATATCTTCAGCTATCTCCTGGGATGTTTGTTGAGCCTTCGTCTACTACTGCAGGACTTGTGGAGACTTCGTAAGTTGGGAAACGAAGTCTCCACTTTACACTTCTCGATACCCTGTAATATGGTTACCATTGCCTGATATTATCACTACAAACACTATTCTATGAATTTCAAGTAGTTTGGAATCCATACTCCAAAAAAAAAAAACACTGTGAGAGCAATGTAAATTATGAGTACGTGCGAGCTTTCCACCTGTGCTCGTTCCCTGCTGGTATTCTGAGGTGGAGCTGTCATTTATTGTTTATAAACACACTCACACTTTATATTCCTAGTACTTTATTACACTTATATATATATACAATATTTATCCATAAGTTTCCTTCACTACTAGTAGTTTATTTTCACTCCAGGCATTCACTTTCCCGTTCAGTAAACTAGCGTAGAGAGCGAAGCTTTCACTTTCACTGTCATTACTCCAAGTATTTATACTCATATTCTTATATTAGTTATTATTTAATTTTCTATTTACATTTTCTATTTTAGTTACATTATTTACATTTCTATTTTGTTTACACTATGTTCTGCACTGTCACTTGCAGTAACTAAGGTCTCCTTTTTCTTGGAGCCAGGACGAACTTGGGACACTGAAGCACTCGTACTGGGAGTTTCTGTCACCATTTCCTCCACTGGCTCATCACATGATTCACCAGAAAGATCGTAGTCACTGTCCATCATTATAATGGATAAATTAGCCAGTGCACGTTCCACAGCAGAGTCACTTAGTCCCTTACCCCATCCCACACGAGGTTTAGTAGGGGTAGGGGTCACAGGGTCCTTTGCAGTGGGCTCAGAAGCGGCGGAACTGGAGGGGCGCGAATCGGAAAAGGTTTCACCTCGAAAGATGGCAGTAAACTGAATGATGTGGCGTTATGGGTAGGGAAGGGTTGACAATGTCAGCATCGTGACAGCTGCTAATTTATATGCTGTGAAATGATTGGCAGGAAATCTATACAATACATAATAACTTAGGTAGTTCCAGGTGAATGGAAATATCACTTAGGCTTCTCCCTTCCTTTCTTATATATATTTTTATTACGATAATAGGTCTATCTATCTATCTATCTATCTATAGCCCGACGCCCTAATACCGCAAAGGATGGCCACAGACAAAACGCTTCCAAGTTGCTCTGTCACCCACCATTTGGCTACCCACCCTCCAACTCACTCCCCCTTCCCTCATATCCCTCTCAACTCCATCCCTCCACTTCATCCTCGGTCTTCCCCTCCCTCTCCCCTCCACCTCACCTACATACACCCTTTTAGTCAGTCTTTCTTTCTCCATTCTCTCCACATGTCCAAACCACCTCAGTGTATTTCTCCTAATCTTCTCATCCATATCCACATCAGCCCCACACCGTTCTTTCACTTCTTCATTCGTCAATCTGTCCCTCCATGTCACTCCACATGCTCCTCTCTAGTAACTCATTTCCACTGCTCTCACTCTTGACTTGTTCCTCTCGTGCAAGGTCCATGCCTCACTTCCATACATCAGGATAGGGATCACAGTACTATCATGCAGTGACATCTTAACTTCCATACTCACCTCCCCAGTTTTCATCACTGCTTTCAGTGAACCAGCAACCTTCCTCCTTTGCTGTACCCTTTCATGCACTTCATCCCCCAAAGTTCCATCCTTACTCATCACACTACCCAAGTACTTGAACGTACTCACATTCTCCATATCCTTGCCATCCAACCTCACTGTGCATTCTGTGACTTCATTCTTCTCAAACACCATAACTTTACTCTTGTTTACATTAACTTTTAGATTCCTCTTCCTACACGCTGTCCTAAATTCATTCTCCAACCCTTGCGACTCCCATTCATCTTCACTCAACAACACTGTATCATCAGCAAACAACATCACAGGAAGCTTCCACATCTCACCCTCATTCATTAGAGGCACCCCCACATCCACTGACCTACCTTGCACCTCCTTTACAACCCCATCCATGTATATATTAAACAGCCATGGAAACATCACACAACCCTGTTTCAATCCCACACTGAGAGCAAAGACTCACTCAGCTCACCATCCACTCGCAACGTAGCCCTAGCTCCTTCGTACATACTCTTTACAGCACACAACAATTTCCCCTCCACTCCATATATTCTCAATACCTTCCACATACCTTGTCTATCTATTCTGTCATAAGCTTTCTCCAAGTCCATGAAGGGAGCATACACTTTCTTTCCCTTCTCTAGATACTTCTTCACTAAACATCTTAGAACAAATATTTGATCTACACACACTTTTCCCTTCCTAAATTCCCCTTGTTCTTCTCCAACTAGCTCCTCTGTTATATGCCTAACCCTATCAGTGAGTATTCTACCATATATTTTTCCAGTCACACTAAGAAGGCAAATACCCCTATGGTTACCACATACTTCTCTCTCCCCTTTTCCTTTGTATAAAGGAACAAATATATCAGATTTCCAGTCCTCCGGAACCCTTCCCTTTTCCCAGGCCAATCTACATAACTTCCATATCCACTCCACT
>NC_137022.1:7875783-7958283 GCF_032717465.1 Coenobita brevimanus | reverse complement strand
TTTTTTTCAATGTGCAAGCGAAGCAAGCCAATCCAAGGGCAGTCATCATTGACGTAACAAGTCTTCCCAGTGTGCCATTGACCAGTACGATATTTGTGCCATATAATTAATTGTTTACGATCCGAGACATTAGTAGTAATATTCATTTATACAGGAAAAATATAATGAATAGATAATAAAAGTAAGTTGACTTTTTTTTTTTAATTGATTTTGTAAACAAGTAATTCAATATTACAATATAAATAAAACCATTATTAACAAATCAAACTAGCAAAGCCTTATGAACAAATATAAGCATGTGTATGAGTAATAAAACGAAAAATTATAATGAATAAAGTAGCTTGAAAATTATATATTTTTCTTATTTCAAACCCCAATGAATAAATGTTAAAATACAAATTTGAAAGGAATAGGTAACATTAAATTTAAATGAATGATTATTCTAATAACACAATACACAGGCAATGCAAAACCTTAACCTTTACTAATGTGAAGGGTGAGCCTGCTTCTTATTTATCAACTTATCCAATCGTGGTTCAATTGAGGACAATGCCACTCGCAATGGAGAATGAATATCCATACAATTCCTGTATTTTGTCTTAATGACACTCATTGTTGAGAAGCCAGTCTCGCAGAGGTAGGTTGAAGGAAAAGGGAGAAGAGTTTTCAGGGCAATTTCACTAAGCTCAGGATATTCTGCTTTCACTTTTATCCAAAAGGAAGCAAGTGATGTTGAAGTTTCGAAACTTGTCTTCAATCCTTCGTCAGCAGCCAGCTCCAACAATTTATCCTTCATAGTGATACTTAGGTCGAATTGGATGCATACGTTTAATGTTTCCAAAATTAATTAACTACCATACTGAATTCTCATTCCAATTATTATTATTTTTTGTGGGGGGATCTCATGCGTATTCAGTTCACTGTTTTGCTGTTCATTATATCGCATTCGTTAGTTGGATAGCAATGACTTTTAACATGAGTGAGTAAATGAACAATGTAGCCATAATAATACAAATCTCCGCGTACCGGCAGACGATGGCTCGCGTACCGTCACCGGTACGCGTACCACACTTTGAGTAGCACTGACCTAGAGTAGCTTGTACAGCACCCTACCCGTATCCCTAAAAGCCATGGAGAGAGCTCCAACATACTTGACCTCTTCCGTACAACTAATCCTTCTACTTACACTGTTAATCTTTTCTCTCTGTTGGGCTCCTCCAATTACAACCTTATTACCTTTACCTGTCCTATCACTCTGGTACAACCTGTGGACCCTCCACAGAAACGGTGACTGTGGCACTTTGGAGCTGCAGATTGGTAGGCCCTCAGGCAGTACTTCTTTGATTTTCCCTGGAATGATTATTGCTTCCATGGCCGGAAGCCATCTGAGTGTGCCTTGCACTTTACAGAGGTTATTCTCTCAGGCATGGAAGCATACATTTCTTTCTCTTATCCTATGAGTAATGTAAGAAAGCCTTGGTTTAGTCAAGCTTGTTCTAATGCTGTCTGCAACAAGGAGAGGGCCTATAGAAGGTACCAGCGCCAACCCACTCCTGAATCACTTCTTTTTTATGTTTCTGCACGGAATCATGCTAAGTCTGTTCTTCGCTCTGCTAAAAATAATTTCATCTGCATTATATGCTCTCAACTCTCGAACTCGAAATCTTCTTGCTTCTTCTGGCACCCACCAAAAACCTTTCTAACATCTTTACCTCATCATCTTTCTCTTCTCTTATCTACTCTGATGGTTCTGTAGCTATTTCTTGTACTGATAAAGGAGATCTCTTTATTCAGACTTTCTCCTCCAATTCCACCTTAGATGATTCCGGTGCTGTTCCTCCATCACTTCCCCCTTCTGACTTCTTCATGGCTGATATTAAAATTTCTTCAGCTGATGTATTTTCTGCCATCACTGGCCTCAGTACTAACAAGGCATATGGGTCTGTTGGAGTCCCTCCTGTTCTACTTACACCCTGCCGAGGTAAACTGTTTTGCCTTTGTCTTTCAACTTGTATCTTTCCTTCTTGCTAGAAGTTTGCTCTCATTCAGCCAGTCTCAAAGAAGGGTGACTATTCCCAACCCTCTGACTATCGTCCAATTGCTCTAATATCCTGTGTCTCAAAAATTTTTGAGTCTATTCTTAACAGAATAATTTTAATGCACCTTTCTTATCACAACCTTCTTTCTGATCGTCATTATGGGTTCCATCAGGGACTCCACTGGCAATCTTCTCATCTACCTTTAAGACTCCTGGTCATCCTCCTTTCGGGACTTTGGCGAAAGCTTTGCCATTGCACTGGACATCTCAAAGGCTTTCGATCGAGTGTGGCACAAATCTTTAATTTCCAAACTGCCCTCTTACGATTTCTATTTTTCTATCTGTGCCTTCATCTACAACTTCCTTTCTGGTCGTTCTATAGCCGCTGTTGTAGACGGCCATCATTTTCTCCTAGATCTATTAACAGTGGTGTTCCTCAGTGCTCTGTCCTATCACCAACTCACTTCCTTTTTATTCATCAATGATCTTCTAAGCTGGACATCTAACCCTATCCACTCGCATGCTGATGATTCCACCCTTCACGTTTCCATTTGGTTCCCGCAACGTCCATCCCAGCAGTTACTTCAACAAACAAGGGATGAGGCAATTGCACTCCTAATGTCTGACCTGGCTCGTATCTCTGACTGGGGTCAAAATAATCTTGTTGTTTTCAATGAATCTAAGATTCAGTTTTTACACCTATCAACCTGACAGAATCTTCCACAGGAGTACCCACTAAACATTAATAATATCCAGCTCAATCCAGCATCATCCTTGAACATGCTTGGGGTTTCATTCAATTGGGATTTATCTTTGAAAGATCATACTACATCTCCTGTAAAATCTGCTTCCAAGAGATTAGGTGTGCTATGCAGACTCTGTACCTTCTTTTACCCTGCACAGTTGTTGACTCTATACAAGGGATTTATTTGTCCCTGAATGGAGTACAGCTCCCATGTGTGCGGAGGCTCCCCACATACAGCTCTTCTTAATAGGGTGGAGTCAAAGGCATTTTGTCTCATTAACTCTGCTCCTCTTACTGACTCCCTTCAACCTCTGTCTTTTTGCTTCACTGTTGCCTCTTTATCTCTTTTCTATCACAACTTCCATGGTCATTGCTCCTCTAAACACTCTGCTTGCATCCCTCCACCTCTACTACGGGTGCTTAACACACATCTAGCAATAAAATCTCATCTCTCTTCTGTCCAACTCTCTAATCCAAGAGTTAACCTTTACTCCCAATCCTTCATTTATGCAACAGGTCAAGTTTGGAACTGTCTCCCTCTGTCTGTATATCCTACTTCCTATGATCTCCAGTCTTTCAAACGCAGTGTGTCCAGGCATCTCGAAATGAACAGATCTTGAATTTTGCTCTCTTTTGTATTGTTTTTTGTTTTTTTCTTAGAAGGAACTGTTTTGCGGGCTCGTAGCCTTTGGTTCGTTCTTCCTCGCATAAAAAAAAATAAAGTGAGTGGATGATAGCTGCCACCACATATCAACAGCCTCTCTGTCTTTAATAGCATATACTGCCACACAATGGTTGAGTGTCCCCATATTAACCTGCCACGTCCTGGCAGATTTTTCACCACTGACCCCTCCCAATCCTGGCAGATTTTCAAAAAATTGTTCTTTCTGCTAAAACCTCCGCTTTTTATGAGAAACATCGGAAATTAAGAGAGAAAGTGCTCAATTGAGTTTAGAAACACCAAATATAGATAACAGTACCCCAACCTTGGTACCATGTTCTCTCAGGCCAGGCTCCAGAAAAGACGTTTTCTTGGGAGGGGTAACCATTCCAAACCACTCATTATACGTAAATATTTACTTTTTAGTACGAGTTTGTATGTACTACAAGAGTATATTGGTTTTCACACAATAAAATATGCGATATAAGAGTTATTCACTCACCAAAAACATCAACATAGGCACTTTCCTTTACGACATTACCGCCTCATCACTTCTGCTTGTTTCTTCCTCTGGCTTCTTGCTTCCTTTGTCCTCCACCTCAAGAATCACTTTTGCCTTGAATTTCGTCATTGGAGAGACTGTTGTGTGACATGTCTATACTTGCCAGGTCACGGCTAACAGGTGAGTTGCCGAGAAAATGGCATGTGAGGGGGAAGGGGGTGTCATGTGGGGCCAGGCATTATCCCCACCTACCGTTGGGTAGAGGAAGGTCTCCCATACATGCCAACCAAAAATCACCTGTGAAACTTAAAAACTGTTCAAATGATGGACCTCACAATTGCAAAACATATGGATACGTTGTCGGGGGTCACCGTGACAAAACATGGCAAAGTATCCATACATTGTAGGGATGCCTCAGGTAAAGACACAGAGGCAAAGACATGGCAGTATGAAAGATTCACAAATTAGATCTGCTGAAGTGTGTGTGTGTGTGTGTGTGTGTGTGTGTGTGTGTGTCTGTGTCTGTGTGTGTGTGTCTGTGTCTGTGTCTGTGTCTGTGTCTGTGTGTGTGTGTGTGTGTGTGTGTGTGTGTGTGTGTGTGTGTGTCTGTGTGTGTCTGTGTGTGTGTGTCTGTGTCTGTGTGTGTGTGTGTGTGTGTAGATAATAATCATAGCAAGGAGTTGGGATTGTAGTTGTAGACTGGCAAGGCACCTCTGTCACCAGTAATGTGGGCTGCTACCAATATAAAGTCTTCTGACATTGGATAGCTCGTTGTAAGTTTTATCTTGAGGTAGGTGTTTCTCTGTCTTCCTTGCCCCTCCATCTATCTTGTATCGTAAGTGAAGGTGAAGTACAGACACTCTGAGGTTAAGAGGTTTTTATTGTAATGCAGATATGTGATGGAAAGCTTGACGTGACCCACGTATTGTCAGTGTGACGGTGAACCTCCTACTGTACCCTATCTCCTAAGCTTCCTTCTCTGGTCACTCCAATCTCTTTTTGCCTTCTCTGGTTCTCTCTGGCTCTCTGACTCTCACCTCAGATTTCCCGAGATATATGACTGGCTGGTTTCCGGCTGGGTTCTGTGTGTGTGTGTATGTATGTATGTGTGTAATGTCTGGTCCATTGCCATCACGTGAACTAGCAGGTTTTCATCAGTTACCCCATGTCTTTGATACATCACAAAATTCTAGACCATCTGGTATATGTTTGCCGTATATTATATGCTTGCATTCTGGGCTAGGAGATGTGTATGTCTCTTCCTGAACACCAAACATTACATAGTGTACTAGAGTTACATACTGTGCTATGACATAAATGCATATTACTATTATATGCCTGTAACTATTATATACTGTGTTATGCATTAATGCCTATATTCCTGTTTCTTTCTTTTCTTTCTCTTTGTTTTTTTCTAGGTTTAATTTTCAGAAACTCATCGGTTCTTGGCAATACAGGATTTAAGAGAGGTAAGAATGAGGACCGAATCCATTACTTAGTGTTTGGTTGAGCTGACCTGTTCCTGTGCCAACAACGTATTGGTCGTTCACAGAACTACCTGAATCACCAAACTTATAAAATTTACCAGCTGACTACTATTCATAGTTGAGAAGATTGTGACAGACAGGGCTTATAAAATGTATTTATGGCAGAGCTGGGCACCGCAATCTAAAATTCAACTGCGGAATTGCAATTCCGCAATCTCTGACCCTTACCTTTTGCTACCGCAATTCCGCAATAAACTTGGAATGTGAAGTTCCGCTACCTCAATACCGCAACCGCAATCCACGTTCACAATTTTCAATACAAAGTGCACAGACAGGGGGAAAATCGATTGGTAATGTTCTGAATTATTGTATTTATAATCTACTTATGACATTTATATATTTTAAAATTGTCGCAACTACTTTAGGGTATTTACTGAAAACTTACCCATTACAATTATGTTCAGAACCGAAATTTTGTAAGGTACTGACGTATACTCAGGTGTATATCCATCACTATTTATTTTGTATCGGAGTTAGGACATACCATGAAAATCTCACAGTACTACTAATAAAATAATATAATCATATCCTTTATTACAAAAATAATGTTATAATGAAAAGAAATAGCCTTTCTGCCACTCGGGAAAATCATCTGACCAGCAACAGAATCCAATCCAAAGAACTTAAATAGATAATTCATAGATATGTGCTTACTACAGCAGATATTACCTCAGTAAGACCATTAAAAAAAAATAAAAGTATTTTTAGTGATCACCATTACATTAGTCCTTAAGATCGTCATCTGTCAAACTGTGGAACCATTGTGTATGGTTAGCTATGCATGCCATAAAATTTACTGCCACACTGGCTCATAGTATATCGTATCTTATTATATCAAATAATTTTTAATGGTATTGCCCATCCCTATTGGTAACTGATGCAGTGACACCTAGCCCGCCACCGCTGCTGGCCGGGATAATCCTATTCAAGCTTGATATTAATGAGTCATGCTGTAGCCTGTACTAACCGACATCGACTGCCATCGCCATGTGGGAGATTGCACACTGGATTGCGATAGCGGAAGTACTTCCGTAATGCAATACCGCAAGCTAAGTCTATAAATACTAAGTCGGTTCACTTTCCCTCAGGATGCAGGGAGGCATGGATTGTGTGAAACGTCAGTTGGCTTAAGTAACAGAAAATATATAAAAGGGCAGACTCAATCATTTATAATAAGGGAAAACGAAGAAGGGGAAGAATGGCAGACTTGTTTAACTGTATAACATAGAAGTAGGTTCCTACACACCCCTACACCTTCCCTCACACCCCCATACCTTCCATCACACATTTCAGTCCCTTCCCTCACTTCCAACTGAAAATGTGTCATGATCTGGAGAGTGCAGCATACATCCACTCACCACCACTGTCAGGGGTCAACTGAACTTCAGTTTCATGCCAGCTGACGTCACTCCAATGCTCCGCCCCCTGGGCCAGCTTGGACCCGTTTTAGATGGACGTGATCCGACTTGGTATTAATAGACTTAAACCGCAAGTTTCGGACGAGTTTGCCGCAATCGCAGTTCCACAACTGAAATCATGCGGTCCACTATTCCGGAAATCGCGGATTGCAAAAGTGGTTGCAGAGGTGCCCAGCTCTGATTTATGGTTACCTCATTCCTTAATATCTCTTTTGTATCCTGCCTGCTTTCAGTGACAGCATCTCAGTTCTGTCATGTCCACTGTTCTTTCGTCCTATTACAAAATGCATGTTTTATGGTGCCTATGTTAAGAAACTGTATTTAAAAGTGATAAGTTACAGGGGATTGTCTTAGCTAAAAAAGAAGTTACTAATCGCAGTTGCTTATGTCAAGAGAGACTGATCAAGATTTTTTTTCTGATACCAGGCAAGCTTCTGGTGTATGGTATGTTATATAAATACTTTTGTGAGCTTAAGTAGCCATCATACTTTACAGGGGCTGAAACTATTTTATTTTTCTTCATTTCAGATGTACCACACCTACAAGAACAGTCCCTGCTTTGGCCTGTATGATGGCTTCAGTCCCGCGCTGATGGTGTGTGATCCGGACATATTCAAGAACATATTCGTAAAGGACTTTGATAATTTCATAAAAAGGAGGCAGTTTCGTGCAAACCAACCCGACAGCTACATGAGTGACATGCTGGGAAGTAAGAGGGATCAGGAGTGGAAAGAGTTGCATGCTGTCCTGTCCCCGACATTCTCCATCGGGAAGATTCGAAGGATGTTCCCACCTGTGTGCAGTATTGCTGACACATTTGTATCATCCTGCCTTAAAGATGCAGAAAAGAATCTGTCTGTTAACATGAAGGACAAAGCCGGACAGTTGAGCATGGACACTATCACATCTTGTGCATTTGGCATCGAGTGTAACTCTCTCACACAGGAAAACCCTATTTTTGTCCAAAAAGCAGAATCTTTTTTTGCTACATCATCACTATAGGTATGGAGGCTTCTTGTGATGAGGAACTGGCAACGACTGTTCAACGTTTTGGGTATGAAGGAGGCCTTAGAAGAGGTAGGGTTCTTCCGAAGTGTACAAGAGGAGACCATCAGGACCCGCCAAGCCAGCGAAAAGAGGAGGGACTTCCTTGACCTTTTACTGGAGGCATGGGCTGAAGACTCTGACACCACCTCTGCCTCTGCTAAGCATGGTGATTGACCTTTGTCTTTTATTACTACACTCTCTCTTCATAGATCTTTTTGCTATACCATACCTGTAAAAGTTTCATCTGCAGTACAAGTGATGTAATTGGGAGTACACTAGGACCATGAAAGTGATGCCTCAGGTTTGATTCCCGGGCAAATTCTGTGACCTTTGGGCAAGGTCTATTTTATCCTCTCCTATTCCTACTTAGAGCTGAAATAGGGACCACATGGGACCTGGATGGTAAATTTGACGACTGCATTTCGATGTCTGGGGAAAATTGGGACTTGATAAACCTGAATGACTGTCTTGTTAGCCATTCAATTGCCAATAGTCATTATGCTTTCTTGTTCACACTAACTCGCCCAAGACAAACTCTGAATTCCCATGTTTTTGCACACCTTTATCTTTCCTAAAATTGATGATGTTTCTCTCTCTCTCTCTCTCTTACATCATGTCCATTTTGCACACTTCTCTATTTTCTATATAGCTATTGCTAACGCCTTAATCCCGTAAGGGGTAGCCACTAGCAAATCGCCTCCAGGTCACCCTTTCCCCCGACATTTCGCTGCCCTCCCCCCAGCTCGCACCCCCCACTCTCATATACCTCTCCACTCCATCCATTCATCTCATCCTCGGCCGCCCCTCCCTCTCCCCCCGTCCACCTCACTCACACGCATTCTCCTCATTAGTCCCTAGTTCTCCATCCTCTCCACATGGCCTTTTACCATACCAAATATTCCACCACAAAATGAAAGTGGAAAGGGATTTTTAAAGGTTAATTTTCCATCCTGAGGAACAAAATACACCAGGTGTTAATAAGAAGCTTCAGATTAGGTCCATAATTACCTTCCAGTGGCACTATTGTCCATCTTGTCTGTCACCTTATGGAAGACAACTGCATTTTCTTCATCTCCGTCTTTTTAAGTGCTTAAAGCAATGGTAACTCTTAGAAAGATCTTAGAGGTGTAACCAAGTGCTGATTTCAGTCACATTCGTCAACAAAAAACTTTTAATTAGTCAGGACAGCCTCAGGCACCATCAGCCAGCGTCACCACCAGAAATACAGCAATCAAAATAATCAGTTACTTGTGTGTGATAAGTACCTAAATAGCAGGAATTTAGCCCAAATGATCACTGCAAGTCACACTTGACATCAACTCATACTGAGCCAGGTCAATGTCAGGTTGTGTGTGTGTGGTCATGTGAGGTCAGGTACTGTTATATCTGTATACGCCCATGCAGGTTGGTTTGGGACTATTTGAGCCACACTCAATGTAAAAGGTTCTAAACACGTTCGCTTCAGCAATTTTAGGTTCATATAAGTTCTGATGAAGTTGGCTTCAGCAATTTTAGGTTAATTTAAGGTAATCTGGGGCCAGTTTCGTCAGTTTATATCCACCTAAATATATTCAGGGCAGATTAGGTTCACTTAAATATCTCCACAGGTATTCAGTCTGTTCATGCATCTGGGGGCGAGAGTGGCGGGTGTAAGGGGACTTTTATGCATGGTCACGTAGAGTTTGGACGTGTTTTTCTGGCTCTCCTCTAGTTTTCAGGGCTGCCTCACCGGCATTAGTTTTGTAAATAGGACGAATAAAAATTAGGTTAGCTAGTTCTCATATTCCTCCCTACCCTTCATAGAGATATAATAAGTGTCTATATCTATTTACTAAGATTACCTTTGCTTACTCGCCCACAGAGGGTCCCCCCCACTGATCGCTCTGAGGTGTGAAGCAACACAGTCGGGCCTCCCTGGATTGGTTTGAGAGGGCAATCTTAGCCTTAGGTGTTTTGCCCCGGGTATTTTGTTCCTTGTTTGTTTCTCAACTCTTTCCCACTTCCCCCGATAGGGGGGAGTGGATTCTATGGCGGACGCCCATACTGCCTCCCCCCCTTCAGGGGGGGAGGTAGTCCTGACCGACCCCCGACTGACCAATGGACAGACTGTCCCCCGACTGAACGGCCCCGGACCCGAGCACTTGACATCAGTGTACATAATGCCTCATTCGTCCTCATTCACGCGGTTGGTTCTACTCCCCTGTCCAGCCTCAATCCCTTTATCATCAAGAAGGTGATTGATGGGTGTACAGGTGAGGTGGAACAAGTTAAAAAACTTGCAAGTGGAGATCTCTTGGTAAAGACTATCAATTCTGCCCAGGTCAAGGATTTGCTGAAACTGAGGAAGTTCCACAGTTACGATGTCCAGACGACGATCCCCCACTCCATGAATTCCTGCAAGGGTGTTATTACCTGCAGGGATCTGGTGCTTATGGAAGAGGAAGAAATCGTACAGGAACTTGCTCAGCAAGATGAAATAGAGGTCAGATTTATTACAAGATTTTCAGAGGGCATAAGAACGAAGACCGCAACAGTTGTTTTGACTTTTGGAAAAGTATCTCTTCCAGCCAATGTGAAAGTTGGATATGAAATTTTCAATGTCAGACCATACATCGCGAACCCCCTTCGTTGTGCAAAATGTCAGATCTATGGACACCATGAAAAGGCTTGTCGATCTTCTAACCTAGTATGTGGCAAGTGCACGGCTGTAGGCAATTCTGCTGACCACTGTACATCAGAGAATGAATGTTGCTTTCACTGCCAGGGTGCTCACCCCAATTCCTCTCAGGTTTGTCCCAAGTGGAAGGAGAAAGAGATCTGCACAGTGAAAGCGACGGAGGGCATATCCTTTTATGATGCTAGGAAGAAGGTGAAGGAGTTGCATGCAACTCCCAAACCTAATATCTCCTATGCATCGGCGGTTGTGTCCCGTCCTGTGATGTGCACAGTGGAGACACAGACTGACCTTACATTCGCTCCTCATGCCCCACGCCCTACCTCTCAGTCTAAGCCTCCTGTACGTTCCAACTCTCTGACAGACATCCCTGTTGCCACTTCATACTCTTAGGCTGCCGCTGCTCCTTCGCAGTCAGTGCGGCCAAAACAGAAGCCTGACAAGTCAGATAAAATTAACTTGACCACCCTCACCAAACAGTAACGTCCTCATGTCCTTCCCACTCCTGGCCCAGCGAGGGAGAGAAAGAATAGCTCTTCCTCGGTGGATTCTGGGAGCCTTGTTATTGACGAGAATATGGAGATCTCCACGAGCAAGCACCGGGAAAGGTCCCCCGGTAGCCACTCGCTTGGTGGTGGGTGGCATAAACTAAGAGCACTGGCCACCCTCGTAAATCTTAAACCGTCGCTTTCACTGTATTACAGTGGAATTGTAGGGGTGTCGGGAATAAGTTACCAAATATAGCAATCTTGCTGTCAATACACAGGCCAGACGTTATTTGTTTACAGGAGACGCGCCTGGAGGATCACCCTGATCCTCCACAGTTAAAACACTACCACTCATATAGAAGATATGAAGGTCACGGAGTCGCCATATAAACACACAAATCACACCCACAAATGGAAGTGATTCTAAATTCTACTCTGGAAGCAGTCGCGTGCAGAGTAAAATGTAATAACACTTATCTATCTATTTGCTCTTTGTACTGTCCTCCACATGCCCCCATTGATTGTGATGCTTTAAATTCACTAGTTGAACATCTACCTGGTAATAAGTTAGTGTTGGGTGACTTTAACGCCCATCACTATCAATGGGATAGCTTGAGGATTGATGGTGGTGCGGAGAAAGTAGCCGACCTAATACTACAGTCCAACCTCTGTCTTCTGAACGATGGTAGAGTGACTCTTGTAGATGATCGTACTGGTAACTTTTTGGCCATTGACTTATCTTTGGCCTCCCCTGGTATACATCAAGATTTCTCATGGGACCCTTACGACAACTCCTTGGGAAGTGATCATTTACCCATCTGTCTTTCTTATACATGCGACATCATTTTGGACCCTCCACCTCCAAAATTTATCTATAAGAAAGCAGATTGGAGATCCTTCTCAAGGATCGCCAATTTAGATATATTTGGGGAGCCCATAGATGTTAAGGTCGAAAATATAACCCAATCCATATTACACGCAGCTGAGGCTGCTATTCCCAAGACTTCTACAGTTCATGCAAAGCACAGAGCACATTGGTGGACACGGGATTGCCGACAAGCATAAAGAAAACGCAATAGGAGATACAGGATTTTTGATAGTCAGCCCACCGAGGAAAATTTTATTGCATACAAACAGGCACGGGGTGAGGCAAGGAGAATAATAAGAAGGGCCAAACGTGACTCCTGGCGGTCCTTTGTGTCCACGGTGACTCATACAACACCATTAAGTAAAGTCTGGTCCACAATAAGAGTATTAAATAATAAAGGCCCATACTTCCCTATTACCACCCTGCTAGTAAATAATAATATCTATGATGAGCCCATGGACGTTGCTAACATCCTCGCCAGGAGTTTCTCTCATTTAAGTAGCTCAGCCAATTATGATCCGCGTTTTCAACATCATAAATGCACGGCTGAGCTACAGATTATTGACTTTGCCACAGAAGACGTAGACTCCCTGTACAACCAAGAATTTATGCTAGATGAACTGCTCCTTGCCCTTAAATCCTGTAAAGACACCAGCCCTGGACCAGACACCAAGTACGGTATGATCCAGCAACTTAATCAGGACAACCTGATTAATATGTTAACATTGTACAATGAGATTTGGGCGTCTCGAACGTTCCCAAACTCATGGCACTTTGCGCACGTCATACCGATACCCAAAGAGGCTGGTCGTCTTTTGAATCCCACTTCATTTCGTCCTACTGAGTTGACTTCTTGTCTATGTAAGGTCATGGAATGAATTGTAAACAATAGGCTTCTTTTTGTTTTAGAGTCGAAGAATTTGTTAAATGATCAACAATGTGGCTTCCGTAAATACAGAAGTTCACTAGATCATTTAATGAATTTGGAGCATTGTATTGCAGAGGCATTTGCCAATAAAGAATTCATGATAGGGGTGTTCTTGGACATCCATAAAGCCTATGACATGACATGGCGACATGGTATACTAATGAAGCTCTATGCTTATGGTTTAAGAGGAAATTTGCCTATTTTTATTTCAAATTTCTTAAGGGACAGGACTTTCTCTGTCAGTTTGCCCCGTAACATAACATCAGATATATTTATCCAGGAAAATGGGGTGCCGCAGGGAAGTGTGCTTAGTCCTACTTTATTTAGTATTATGATCAATGATATTCTGTCATCAGCTCCTATTCCCAGGAATCTTAAATACTCGCTCTATGCTGACGATTGTGCAATATGGCACTCTTCCTGTATCGCACAATTTTCGGCTGGGCAGATTCAAGCAGTCCTTGACTCCGTCCACCAATGGGCCTTGGAGTGGGGATTTAAGTTTTCCATCCATAAGTGTGCCGCTGTAGTTTTTACAATTCGTAACATCCCCGATTTGCGTTTATTTTTGGATAATGAAGCGGTACCTTTTCAATATTCTGTAAAGTTTTTGGGCCTCCACTTTGATTGCAGAATGAATTTTAAACTTCACGTTAATACTTTGCTTGCTCGTTGTAATAAACCATTAAATGTCCTTAAGTATCTAGCAGGTACTACATGGGGTGCTGACAGAAAATCTTTATTAATGGTGTATAAGTCCCTTATTCGATCGAAGCTAGACTATGGCGCACAGGTGTATGGCTCGGCATCCGATGCCACGCTGAAAGGATTGGATGTGCTACAGAATAAATGTTTGCGAATGTGTCTTGGAGCCATCCGGTGTACCCGTGTAGCTCATATGGAAGTGGAGGTGAATGTGCCTCCCCTCCGTATTCGCCGTGACCACCTGGCCTTTTCGTATGGCATACGAACATATAGGAAAAGTAATATCGGCAATGTGGCCTGTACCCCCCTGTGTCAATACCACCATCTCATGCAGGGGGTGCGTCGGCCACTTGCCGTTCACCTCCACTTACTGACTCAGGAGCTTGGTGTGGACCCCAGTGACTGTGACAAGTTGGTGCTTAAAAATATAACGCCTTGGGAGCCACCCGGCTTTACTGTTGATGTTACATGGCTCCCAGCACCAAAGGCCAAGGCGCCGGAGGCGGAGGTCCACCACTTGTTTTCGTAACATCATCATCCGTCACTTGGGGTCCCACCACTTGTACACCGACGGCTCCAAGTCGAGTGAATGTGAGGGTGCGAGTGTGTGGTCTACTGAATGTGCGCTCAGGTATCGGCTGCCGACTCATACATCTGTGTTTACCTCCGAACTTTTTGCTATTGACAAAGCCATAGACTATGCTCTCAATTCTAGGAATGACTCATTTGTCATATTTTCAGACTCGAAATCAGCCCTTCAGGCAATTGCATTTTGTACTACGGACTCTCACGAGATCCAGGGCTGCATCATTAATAAGTTGCATTCATGCAACAAGTCATTCACACTGATCTGGGTGCCTGGTCATTGTCGTATCTACGGCAATGAGCAAGCTGACTTACTTGCAAAGTCGGATGTAGAGCTCGAGGAGACTTGGGACGTTTCTTGTGATCTATGGTTGAGTCTCTCTCTCGGAAAGAAATCAATAAATCTTCTGTAGCAAGGTCAGTGGACCAGACTAACTATTCCAACTTATAAGTCGCACCTGGGCAACTGGGACATTGCCAACCACCCCAGTCGCCTTGAAGAAAAAGTATTGGCACGGCTACGGCTCAATGCCACCATTTTAACTCACATGAAACCATATATGGAAAGACGCTTCCCACCGCACTGTGACATCTGTAATGCGGTGTTATCTATCAGTCATATCATCCTGCGCTGTCAGCGATTTATTCGTGAACGTGCACCAGTCGAGCAGGGCAGTACTCCCGAGGTGGATGGAAAGCTGATGACAGGGAGTGCTGGAGCTCCCGTTTCATCAGCCCTCAGGACTAGTTCCTGACCATCCCCCTTTGCTGAACCTTTTCAGTGTCTCAGTTACACAGAGAGTAGGCCAGCATGCTCTCCAGTACAAATTTTTCTATCTATCTTCACCAAACTACATGCACAGTACACACTACACTTCCTATTCAAAATTTACCAAAATGGCATCAATTCACCCAGCCTCGGAGTCCCCGGGGGGGGGACCATAAATGCCCCCGCCATCTGCCCCTCTCCCGGTGACGATTCGAGGTGCCTGGAACCACTGTCTGACTCTCTTCTTCTTCATTTCTGCAACATTCGCGGCCTTTCATCTAACTTTCGCTCTGTTGAGCACCACCTCTCCTCCTCTAAACCTCACCTTCTTTTTCTAACGGAGACTCAGCTGTCTGAGGCAACTGACAGCAAACCCTTTTCTGTATCCTCCTACTTTCTCTATACTCATTTCAAAGCCAAAGGTGGCTGTTGTGTATACATACGCAACGACTTATCTTGCTCTCGTGTTCCTGAACTTGATTCTTCTGAATTCTCCACTCTCTGGCTTCGGCTTTCCTGTCATTCTCTGACTAAATATATCTGTGCTGTTTACTTATCCCTAATTCTACTGACTATCAAAAATTCTTCGACTATCTTACTTCTACGATGGAACACATTCTGTCCATTTCTCCTTTCTCTGAAATCTCCATTCTTGGAGATTTCAATGTTCACCACCACCTTTGGCTCTCCTCTCCTTTCACGGATCCACCTGGTGAACAAGCCTACATCTTTTCTATCCTTAATGACCTAGAGCAGCTTGTACAGCACCCTACCCGTATCCCTGACCGCCTTGGAGAGAGCTCCAACATACTTGACCTCTTCCTCACAACTAATCCTTCTGCTTACTCTGTTAATCTTTTCTCTCCGTTGGGCTCCTCCGATCACAACCTTATTACCTTAACCTGTCCTATCGCTCCAGCACGGCCTGCGGACCCTCCAGGGAAACGTCGTCTCTGGCATTTTGGAGCTGCGGACTGGGAGGCCCTCAGGCAGTACTTCTTTGATTTTCCCTGGAATGATTATTGCTTCCATGGCCGTGAGCCATCTGAGTGTGCCTTGCGCATTGCGGAGGTTATTCTCTCGGTCATGGAAGCATACATTCCTTTCTCATATCCTTTGACTAACGCAAGAAAGCCTTGGTTTAATCACGCTTGTTCTAATGCTGTCCGCAACAAGGAGAAGGCCTACAAAAGGTACCGGAGCCAACCCACCCCTGAATCACATAATCTTTACGTTTCTGCCCGGAATCGTGCTAAGTCTGTTCTTCGCTCTACTAAAAATAATTTCATCCATACTAAATGCTCTCAACTCTCCAACTCGAATTCTTCCCGCTCCTCTGGCACCTTGCCAAAAATCTTTCTAACAACTTTACCTCATCATCCTTCCCTCCTCTTTTCTACTCTGATGGTTCTGTAGCTATTTCTTCTACTGATAAAGCAGATCTCTTCGCACAGACTTTCTCCTCCAATTCCACCTTAGACGATTCCGGTGCTGTTCCTCCATCACTTCCCCCCTCTGACTTCCTCATGGCTGACATTAAAATTTCTTCAGTTGATGTATTTTCTGCCATTACTGGCCTCAGTACTAACAAGGCACATGGGCCTGATGGGGTCCCTCCTGTTGTTCTCAAAAACTGTGCTTCTGTGCTTACACCCTGCCTAGGCAAACTATTTCGCCTTTGTCTGTCAACTTGTACCTTTCCTTCTTGCTGGAAGTTTGCTCTCATTCAGCCAGTCCCAAAGAAGGGTGACCACTCCCAACCCTCCAACTATCGTCCAATTGCTTTAACGTCCTGTATTTCAAAAGTTTTCGAGTCAATTCTTAATAAAAAATTTTAAGGCATCTTTCCTATCACAACCTTCTTTCCGATCGTCAGTATGGGTTCCGTCAGGGACGCTCCACTGGCGATCTTCTCACCTACCTTTCAGACTCCTGGTCATCCTCCTTTCGGGACTTTGGCGAAAGCTTTGCCATTGCACTTGACATCTCAAAGGCTTTCGATCGAGTCTGGCACAAATCTTTAATTTCCAAACTGCCCTCCTACGGTTTCTATCCTTCTATCTCTACCTTCATCGCTAGCTTCCTTTCTGGTCGTTCTATAGCTGCTGTCGTAGACGGCCATCGTTCTTCTCCTAGATCTATCAACAGTGGTGTTCCTCAGGGCTCTGTCCTATCACCAACTCTCTTCCTTTTATTCATCAATGATCTTCTAAGCTGTACATCTAACCCTATCCACTCATACGCTGATGACTCCCTCCTTCACCTTTCCATTCGGTTCCCGCAACGCCCATCTCAACAGTTACTTCAAGAAACAAGGGATGAGGCTATGGCACACCTAATGTCTGACTTGGCTCATATCTCTGACTGGGGTAAAAATAATATGGTTGTCTTTAATGCTTCTAAGACTCAGTTCTTACACCTATCAACCCGACAAAATCTTCCACAGGTATACCCACTAATGTTTAATAATATTTAGATTAATCCTGCATCATCCTTGAACATGCTTGGGGTTTCATTTACTCGGGACTTATCTTGGAAAGATCATATTACATCTCTTGTAAAATCTGCTTCCAAGATATTGGGTGTGCTAAGCCGACTCCGCTCTTTCTTTACCCCTGCACAATTGTTGACTCTATACAGGGGTTTTATCCGCCCCTGTGTGGAGTACAACTCTCATGTGTGGGGAGGCTCCCCACATACAGCTCTTCTTAATAGGGTGGAGTCAAAGGCTTTTCGTCTCATTAACTCTCCTCCTCTTACTGACTCCCTTCAACCTCTGTCTCTTCGCCGCACTGTTGCATCTTTATCTCTTTTCTATCGCTACTTTAATGGTCACTGCTCCTCTGAACTGTCTGCTTGCATTCCTCCACCTCTACGACGGGCGCGTAGCACCCGTCTGGCAGCAAACTCTCATCCCTTTTCTGTCCAACTCTCTAATGCAAGAGTTAACCGTTACTCCCAGTCTTTCATTCATGCAACAGGTCAGCTCTGGAACTGTCTCCCTCTGTCTGTATTTCCTGCTGCCTATGATCTCCAGTCTTTCAAACGCAGTGTGTCCAGGCATCTCAAAATGATCGGATCTTGAATTTGGCTCTCTATTGTATTTTGTTTTTCTCTTGGAGGGAACTGTTACTGCGGGCTCATGGCCTTTGGTTCCTTCTTCCTCGCATAAAAAAAAAAAAAAAAAAACTTATAAATTACTGCTGCGTAGGAGACATCCCCTTCACCCTTTCCACCATCCTGGGTGATGGGGACATTGTTATGACTGATAAATTGATGGCATTCCTGAGAGAGACCGGACTGATCAGAGTGATGTGACTTTTTTACTGCATGGTTATAGTTTTTATCAACTGTAAATATGTATATACAGTACTGTTAATTAGGGTTGACAGTTGACGTATTTGAAATAGTTCCTCCACCCACTGATCTATTTCTAATATTGATGTCCGCTACATTAAACCCCGTTCCTCGACTAACAGTCACCAGCTGATGAGTGCAAGTGTGCAATATAGGAAGGTATTGGGCACTTGCAGTCGATTGTGGTCTGCTGGGCGAGGTTCTTCACTTTTTGTACAAATTATGTAAATACATTATACCATCTTGCTTAAGTTATTCTAATTAGGGACGACAGCTGACGTATATGGAAATGTTCCTGACTCGTCTGGTTCCCTTTCAAATATTGATGTCCCCTATATTAGGTTGTGCCTCGACTGACAGTCACCAGGTGATGAGTGCAGGTATGTAATGTAGAAAGGCATTTTATATCTGCAGTCGATGGTGTTCTCTTGGTTGAGGCTTTTTTAACATTAATGTAGGTCTAGTTATTTGTCTCATAGGATTTAGTATAGGTTAGCGATTTGTCTGTCAGGTGATTAGTTTTAGGGTCTTTAGATTAGGTATTTTAGTTTATAAGTAGTATAAGGTTAAAAATAAAAAAAATAAAAAAAACTACAAAAAAATAATAAAATAAAAATTATTATATATATATATGTACGTGTGCATGAAAGTGTGTATGTTCATATGCATGGATGTGTATATATATATATATATATATATATATATATATATATATGTCAATAAATATAAATATATATATATATTTGACATAATGACCAGAGGCTCCGGCCTCAATGGTCGACAGGCAAAAAAAAAAAAAAAAAGAAAAAAAAAACTGGTGTAAGTATGAGAAGAGGGTGTATGAGAGAAGGGTGTGAGTATTAGAGGCGGGTGTAACTGTGAGAGAAGGGTGTAAGTACGAGAGGCGGGTGTAGGTGTGAGTGGCGGGTGTAGGCGTGAGAGGCGGGTGTAATTGTGAGAGAAGGGTGTAAGTGTACTGGTAAGACGGAAAGCTATGAAAAGCAGAGAGAGGGGAAGACTGGAATTTAACCAGGTATTGTTTGCATAAGGTAACAGTTAGCAGAGAGTGTGTGAGTAAGGAAGAGTTTTTGATAGGAGAAAATGAAGAGTGAATGTGAGAAAAGAGAGAGAGAGAGAGAGAGAGAGAGAGAGAGAGCAAAACGATCCTGAGTAAGAACTGATGGTGAAGATGGAGAAGTGAACTGTTTTACGTATGGTTCAGTGGACGCAGCAGGAGATGGGACTGAGGCAGGAACGTGAAAGCAGGAGATGGATGGGAAGAATTACGATATTGTGACGAGGAACAGCAGCATAATGAGAAAGCATGTATTCCTTACCCTCAGACACCTGCCATCTTATGCTGCAGGAATTAAGACAGGGTCGTTCATAGCTTAGAAATAATACATTTGGACTTACAGATATACCAGAAAAAATACCAGCTAAACTATCGTGATCTTAGGATAACTTTAAAGTCAGTTCGGGGATAAATTTTAGCAAGATTCCGAAATAATGTCTTGCTAAATTTCATCCCCCAAGATTGATTCTAACATTATACGAAGTAATTCATTAAAAATTGTTTTATATTTTGGTCTCGTCCACTGCCAGTCCTCACCGATAAAGTGATGCTGGCGCAGTGCATCCTGTTCCTGCTTGCTGGGTACGGCACCGCCGCCTCCACTGTGGTCTTCTCCTCACACCTCCTTGCCAGGAACCCAAAGCCCCAGCAGCGCCTTCGGCAGGAACTTGAACTGGTGAAGGAGGAGGGGAAGCTGACCTACCAGGGGATGCCTGAGTTATGGGTGTGTATTAAATGTGATGTATTTTCTCGTGTTTTAAATTTGTGCTGCATTTTCTCGTGTATTAAATTTTTGCTGCATTTTTTCGACCCCTTGACCTTCAGAGTGTCATATTATTTCATCTTCCGCTCTCCCATCAACATGTGAGTCATTATCTTGCTTAACCCTATCTCAGGCAGGGTTGGGTCGAGTTAAAGCACCACTTAGAGATGAACAGATGAAGATGAACACTTGATGAACAGCTGAGGAAAACTTAATGATGAACACGGAAGAACCATATATATATAAAATCATGGTGTGCAGCTGTAGTAGTAGTAATGGTGGTAGTAGTAGTAGTAGTAGTAGTAGTAGTAGTAGTAGTAGTAGATGATAGACATGTTGATGAGTAGATGGACGGATAGATAGACTGATAGGCAGATCTATAGATAACTAATTTAATCTCCAAGAAAATCACAGGTGTATTCAAGACATTTACACTCACCTTTCCTCCAGCATCCCCGGAACTAATCTGCACCTGAAGGAGGGGGACCTGGTGCAGTTCCCTCTGTGGAGTTTTCACCACGACCCCAGCTACTGGCCCGACCCTGAGCAGTTCCGGTCTGACCGCTTCCTATCCGAGAACAAGATCAACATCAAGAATTTCACCCACATGCCCTTTGGAATGGGACCCAGGAACTGTTTGGGTGAGATCATGTTGGGTAAGAATAGGACCTAGGGACAGAATAGGACATGGGGACAGAATAAGACATGGGGACAATAGGACATGGGGTCAGAATAGGACATTGGGTCAGAATAGGACATGGGGTCAGAACAGGGCATGGAGTCAGAATTGGATATGGGGTCAGAATAGGAAATGTGGGGTCAGAATAGGACATGGGGTCTGAATAAGACATGGGGTCAGAATAGGACATGGGGAGAATAGGACATGGGGTCTGAATAGGACATGTGGGGTCAGAATAGGACATGTGGGGTCAGAATGACATGCGGTCAGAATAGGACATGAGGTTAGAGTAGGACATGGGAACAAAACAGGACATGGGTTCAGAATAGGACATGTGGTCAGAATATGGCATAGGGTCAGAATGAGACATGGGGACACGGACATGGCTTCCCTGTGTCCTCAACACTTCACCCCTTTCACTTCATCTTGACTTAAAATTGCCATCTCTACCTTGAATATTGAATTTTGGCAAGATATTCTAGTTATCCATCTATCTATTGTCAGACGCCTTAATCACACAAGAGGTGGCCACAAAGTCTCCTCCAGGTCGCACAGTCACCCGCCATTTCGCTGCCCTCCCCCAGCTCACACATAGTCTTATATTAATCACGAGGAAGGGCGGAGCTGTAGTAAGGTTAGGGAGCTTACTAACACCTTTTCCTTGCAGATTTATTTCTGATTCTGCTATGTTACTATATTCTTGTGTGTTATTCAGGAAGCTTAGTAACACCTCTTCCTTACCAATCTATTTCAGATTCTGCTCCGTTATTATATTCTTGTGCTTTATTCGTGCAATCAGTGTCGGTATTGAAAAGACATAAGAAGCAGATCATCGGATATTAATGAGGAATTTGGAAAATGAACCGCTGAGGAAGAGGTGTTAGGGAGCCTCCTTACCAGAGAGGAATACCGGCCGAAGTGCTGTATCAAGAAAGCCTTTCTTTTATGCAAAAAAGAAGGAACCAAAGGCCAGACTTAACCAGCAAAAGGACAAAAATCTGGGCCAAGTTTATGTGAAAGGATGTATCGTATCTGTAATTTGTTTTCACGTGAAGGACAAGATTGACTGACTGACTGACTGATTGACTGACTGACTGAGTGATTGACTGAATGGTTGAATGACTGAGACTGACTGACAGATATACACAGACACCAAAACAACACAGATCAAAACAATCTTCTAACATCAAGTTTCACCCCCCCCTTCCCAAGAACATAATATAATGATCCAAGGGAGAATGGAGAATGGTAGTGTCTTGTGTTGATGTAAAAATTATGTTCCATTTAAGAAAAAAAATTGTCTTGGGCTGTTTTGAGGGAAGGAAAAGGAATCGTAAATATGCTCAAGATTTCAACCTCCATCTTCTCCTCAGCTGAGATTCCCTAACACATCTTCCTTGGCGATTTAGTTTTATTACAGCTTACCATTGTTTTGTTTGGTATTTATTTGTTTTTTACTTTACTCTGATTCCATTGTGGAAATAAGGGCATATTATTATTATTATTATTATTATTATTATTATTAATATTATTACAATCATGAACTTCTTTCTTACATAATGGGTGAGGTAGGGTCCAGAGAGCAAGGAGAGAGAAGGCACTATAGAGGGAGAAGTATCGACTTCGACCAGTGAAATGGAGCAGACACTCACTTATCATCCAAGTCCCTGAAGTTCCTTTACAGACGCATTTCAGTTATTAATTACACGCTATTTCCTCTCCAGCCATGCGGTTCGCCCTGATGGAGACCAAGGTTGCCCTGGCCAAGCTGATCCTGGCAGCTGACCTCAGGATACCGCCAGGTCACGAAGACATCGACATGGAAAGCTCACCATTCCTGCTGAGGCCTAAGCATGGCGTCTACATCCTGCTCACGCCTCGCAAACACGAATGAGGCACGTATAGGGCGGTGTGCCAGTACGGCCGGGAAGCCATCATACCAAAAACCCATAAAAAACATCAACAGTAAAATATCCATAAATTTATCAAAAACAAATTCCACACCCAAAACCTCACGCCGACCTCAATCTTCACACACACACACACACACACACGCCACCCCAAACTCCACACACAGATCAGTTACCCTTCGATTGTCAGCTATTACGATTTCAATTATCTGAGTAAGCTTTAAAACTACTTAGAAGTGTTTACAATACAAATAAGGATCAATAATTATTATCTACATAAAAGCACTCAATGGGAAGAAAATGGAAATAAAATGTCTTACCAAAATCATAGACTACCTTCTCACTTCCAAAGCTCAAGCCAGACTGACCACGAGCCGCCGAATTCTGCCTCCCACCCTCCCTCCATCCCTCCCCTAGTTCAGCCCCCTGCTTCCACAAACTTGCCATTTTCCACCACCTCCCTCCCTTCACACCCCTTCTTCCTCCTCTCCTCTTCTCTTCCACCCCACTCCCTCTCTCCTTTTTTTTTTTTTTTTTTTCCCTCAATTTCTTTTCTTTCCCCTTTTTATCCTTCCACCTCTCGTCTCTCTCCACCTCTTCCTGCTCCCTGAAAGACACGCTTCCTTCATTCCCCCTCCATCCCCCATCCTTCCTCCTTCCCCCCTTCCTCCTCCTTCCCCCTTACCTCCTTCCAACCCCTCCAAACCCCTCTCCTTCCCTCCTTACCTGCACCCTCCGATTCTCTCCTCCCCTCTTTACATTCCCCCTCTCTCTCTATCCCCCTCCCTCCCTCCTTCCCCCCCCCTCCTTGTTCTTCCAGTATCTCTTGGTGGTCTGTTGGGTGGGGTACTTCACATTTTGTACATAGTATGTAGGTACTTTATACCGTCTATTTTAAGTTGTTCTAATTAATGCCGACAGCTGACGTATATGAAAATGTTCCTCACTTCTCCGGTTCCGTTTCATATACTGATGTCCCCTAAATTAATTTGGGCCTCGACTGACAGTCAGCAGGTGATAAGTGCAGCTATGTAATGTAGAAAGGCATTACATATCTGCAGTCGATGGTGTTCTCTTGGTCGAGGTATTTTTACCATTAGTGTAGGTTTAGGTATTTGTATCTTTAGGCTTCAGTACAGGTTAGTGATTTGTCTGTTAGGTTATTAGTTTTAGGGTTTTAAGATTTTTTTTTCAATAAATAATGTCATATCCAAAAAAATAAAAAGTAAAAATAGAAAAATAAAGAACATTATTATATATATACAGTATAATTATGTACAGTACGTGTGTATGTATGTGTGTATGACGGTGTGTGTGTGTGTGTGTGTGTGTGTGTGTGTGTGTGTGTGTGTGTGTGTGTATATCTCTATCTGTCTATTGCCAGACGCCTTAATCCCGTAAGGGGTGGCCACAAACAAATCGCCTCCATGTCGCCCTATCCCCCCCCCCCATTTCACTGCCCTGCTCCCACCTCACATCCCCCTCTCTCATATACCTCTCCACTTCATCCCTTCATCTCATCCTTGGCCTCCCCCTCCCTCTCCCCCCCTCCACCACACATACACTCTCCTCATCAGTCTCTCACTCTCCATCCTCTCCACATGGCCAAACCACCTTTATGTGTTTCACCTAATCCTTCCTATCACATCCACATCTACACCACAATGATCCTTCACTTCCTCACGTGTCAGTCTGTCTCTCCATGTGACTCCACATGCTCCTTTCAAATAACTCATATCCACAACTCTCACCCTTGACTTCTGTACCTCCAACAATGTCCAATCTTCACTTCCGCACGTTAAAACTGATATCACAATACTGTCATGTAGTAACTTTTTCACTTCCGTGTTCCCTTCCCTGTTTCTTATCATTGCTTTCAGGAGACCAGTAACCTTTCTTCCTTGTTGTACCCTTTCAAGTACTTCACCCTCTAAACTTCCACCCTTACTCATCACACTACCCAAGTACTTAAATGCACTCACATTTTCCGTTACCTCCTCATCCAACCTCGCTGTACATTCACCAACTTCACCTCTCCCGAAGACCATAACTTACTCTTCCCTACATTCATCCTTAGATTCCGTTTCTTACATACTCTTCCAAAGTCATCCACCAAGCCTTGCAGCTCCCCTTCGTCTTCACTTAACAACACAGTATCATCTGCAAATAACAGTACAGGGAGTTTCCAAACTCTGCCCTCTCTAATTACGGCTGCTCCAGCATCCACTGCCCTGCCTTGTTTCTCTTTTATAACCCCATCCATATACAGACTGAACAACCATGGAGACATGACACATCCCTGTTTCAGCCCAACCTTCAATTAGAAAATTCATTCAGTTCACTATCCACACACTCCGCAACCTTAGCACCCTCATATATACTCTTCATGGCATTCCACAGCTTCCCATCTACTCCATATATTCTTAATACTTTCGACAACCCTTGTCTATCGACCCTGTCATATGCTTTCTCCAAATCCATGAAGGCCACATACAACTTCTATCCCTTCTCTAGAAACTTTTCCACTAAAGATCTAAGAGTGAATATCTGATCTACACAACCTCTTCCTTTCCTAAAACCTCCCTGTTCTTCTCCAACTAAGTCCTCTGTTATTTCCCTAACTCTGTCAATATGTATCCTACCATATACATTTCCTATTACACTAAGAAGACAAATGCCCCTTTGATTACCACACACTTCTTTTCCCCATTGTCTTTGCACAGAGGAATAATTACACCTGACTTCCAATCCTCTGGGACTCTACCTTCCTCCCAGGCCAGTCTGCACATCTTCCACATCCATTCTACTACAATCTCTCCTCCATGCTTCAGCATTTCACCACACACTCCATCAATTCCTGGGGCTTTCCCCATTCTAGCTTTCTTCATCGCTTCCACAACGTCCATCCTACTGATTTCTTCCTCTCTTCTCACAATCCCCCATCTCCCAGCCATTTCTTAGCCACTTATACTCGCATTACTGTCATTCTCTATGTTCAACAATTCGTTAAAGTGTTCTCTCCATCTGCTCACTTTTTCTCCTTTCTCCACTAGTAATCTACCATTTTTATCTTACACTCCCAACCAACTTTTTTGGCACCTTGTCAAACTCTCTTTACCTCTTTTGCAGAACATTTTCTTACATTCTCTCAACTTTACGCTTAAATTCCTTCCAAATTCCCCATGCACTCTCTTCTTCACCTCTCTCTTCCTCTCTACATACAACTGTCTCTTTCCGTCTCTCAACTTCTTCCACGCCCGTTTCTCATCCACTCATTATATGCTTTCTTCTTTTGTGCCACAGCCTCTCTCACCTCTTCATTTCACCATGCTGTTTCCTGCCCCTGTTTTCGTCTTCTCTTCACCCCACACACTACCTCACGTGCTGCACAGATTTCTTCTGTGAATAACTTGAACACACCTTCCACGTCCCCCATCTGCTCCAATCCATATTTACCCAATCGCTCCTCCACTTCCCTTTTATTTCCATCATCTTGTAACCTTTTCACCCTCCTTGCATATACTACTTCCTCCTGTCCTTCACTCCTTCTGTTTCTCCATTTCGTTTGGACACTGATTCTGACCACCACCAAATGGTGGTCAGAGAGTACACTCCCCCA
Organism: Coenobita brevimanus; assembly: GCF_032717465.1. NCBI lineage: Eukaryota > Metazoa > Arthropoda > Malacostraca > Decapoda > Coenobitidae > Coenobita > Coenobita brevimanus. The sequence continues at coordinate 7,931,905 of NC_137022.1, read as the reverse complement.
GCCTCTGTATACTCTTGCATCCATTACACACCTTCTTATCCTGTCATCCACACATCCATAATCAGTCATTGCCTCCCGTTCATTCAGTTCACCATCCACCCTTATCATCACTCGCCACGTATACCTGTGGATCATTTTGTGCCTGATGAAGGTATTGGGTATCACAATCCCCCTCCAGGCACAAATGTCCACTATAGCACTGCCATTCTCATCCATCTCTGCAGGCATATCCCACTCACAAACTACTCCATCCACCTTCACAATCCCTACTTTTCCATTCATATATCCAGTCAGAAACACTCTCTCATTCCTTTCAAACTTTTCCATGCACACTTTGTCCAGAACTCTTTTCTCACTCTGCTTGCACGATCTTGCATTGGCACATACACGCACACAATTGCCTACATTTGTAGTCCAACTTTCAGTCTTACCCATACAATCCTTTGAGCCAACTGATCCATATTCTCTTATATTCTCCTTCCATCTGTTACCCACAATAATACACACTCCTTTTCCCCACCCATTCTCACCTACTCCTGCGCATATACCCCATCCATATTCCCATTCTCTCACATTCTCACCTCACAATTTAGTTTCATTTAATCCACATTCATCCACTTTCGCACCCTTAAGCACCTGGACAATCTCTCTTTCACCTTATCATTTGCACTCCTTGCATTCAATGTAGCTATCCGTAACATGTCCTTTGTTCGGTTCTTATTCGTCACCTTTTGGTCAGTCCTTGTCTGAGGCTTCTTGTTCGTATTTTTAGTTAGTCTTTTCCGGGGAGGAGCACTAACCCTCCGCCAACCCACCTGGTGTCACGCAGGGAACTCGAGTTGGTTGGTAAAAAGCTTACTACCCGGCGTTGTAAATGCTTTTCTGGCTTACAAGAAAAAATTTAGCTCACCAATCAATGTAGAGCTACCCTAAAAATAGAGTACCACTACATTAAGTAGGTGGATGATGGGCTCCCACACCAATCACCTACCAGCATAATAATAATAATAATAATAATAATAATGCCAGTGATGGTGATGATCAGAGTGATGTCAGTGAAGAAAACGATCATGATGTTGATAATGATGATGATGATGATGAAGGCCGTGTCTGTTGAGAGGTGATCTGCTGTCCAAATGGACATGGGTTCGATTACTGGCGTGGGCAGAGAACAGTTTATGGATTTGGATTTTTGTAAAACACCCCCACTAACACCAACACAAGTCATGAATATTAGCGTGGAAGTGGTGACACGTGGAAGGTGTATGGTACAAAAGACTGCTGAACCTCAGGGAACAAAACTGTTAATTCTATGGCCAGGGCTGGACACAAAGAATAAATAAAAAACAATAAAAACTTGGTATACCAGTGTTGCACCATTCCAGACAACAGAAATTCAAAAATGGGTGATCTCTATTAAGCTGAATAAAATCGTCTTGCGGCAGCAGGTATTAATGAAACCTGTCTCTGACCCCTTCACTAAGAGGCCTGCCCAAAGCTGAATTAAATCGCTTATCCTTACCAAGAATAAACTATAAAAATATGTCATCATGGTTAACCCCTTGAATCCAGGTGACGTCATTTTTAGTTTATTGCTGCTACCAGACCATTTTATTCAACTTAGGAATCACGTACTAAGGGAGACAAGGAAAGATAAAGAAAGAAAAAGGACATGAGAAAGAAAGAACATAAAAGGAGCTCTTCGTATATAGGGTCGAACTGGAGACACCTTTGTTAGAGTCTTCCCTTTGGCTTCTACTTCCCTTGAGGTTTTATTGCTGGAAAATAGTGAAGACAGAAAAGAGACAAAAAAAAAAAAAAAGTAGTAAGAAAGAAACGAAATAATGTCATGAAAAATGTGACAAGACACAGCAAGAAAAAGACAGAACAAATGAAGAAGAAAACGACAGAATGCAAGAAAAAAAATGGGGAAAAGGGAAGAAATGAAGGAAGCTACGGAAAGAAAAAATTGACAGGAATGAAATAAATCGTGAACTAAATGAGAAGGGAAAATGTAGGATGAACGAGGAAAAGGGTATGAAAGTAAATAAATGGAGGTCAAACTAATAAGGATCAAACTCTCTACACCTATAATTATAATTATCTCAGGCCGGCCTACTTTTTTTTTCCATATCGCCTTCTGCATATCTTGGTGCTTATACTTTAATTTTGTCTACTTTAACTTCGCCTGAAATTGCCATCGCTCCATCTTCAGTGCTGAGCTTTAACAAGAGACTCTAGAACATGGTGTTTGTCAGAGGAAGTGTTGTGGAAAAGATGTATAACCGAAGTAATCTTAATCTACCATTCAACTACGGGAAATTTGCTGTAAGATAACGAAAACCTACGCCAAGATAAGCTGGACGAACTATAGCGGCTGCTTAGATCTACAGCAATGCAGCTAATGGTGGTGGTGGTGGGTGTGGTGATGTAGGGTAGTTTTGAGGTTAATTATGCCAAAAAAGTAGTAATGATGATGATATTTACGAAGAAAAAAAAAAACTGTTTACTTTGATCTGCACAGCCAGGGATAGTGATAGTTGTAGTGATGCTGAATAGTGATGATGATAATGATGGTGGTGGTGCTGTTTGTGGTCGATATGATGATCAGGAAAAAAAATAAAGTAGACGAATAAGAAGGCAATCGGCCTCCTTGTCTGGGTTGCAGAGACCCAGGCCGTTGGGCTCTGGCCCGTCTCATTTCCTCCTTCTTTTTTATGGTATTTTTGTGTCTGCAGAAAATTTTATGCAGCTTAGGGCAGATTTTTGGAACATGAGGGGTTGGATATCGTCTACAGTATCCCTTGCCCTACTAGAGGGCTCTTAGCGAAATAAATGCGTCAGGTGGTAGCAAGAAGGTGCATGATGTCGGTACGACGAACCCCGGCCACCTAATGTAGTTGTGGGAAGATAGATGGATATTATGTAGATCAAAGATCAAAAGATAGATAGATAGGTTAATAAACTGTTTGGTATATAACAACAACGTAGATAGGTACACAGACGGACTGACAGATGAATATGCCGATACATTTAGGGAGGGAGTGGAAGTTATAAATATATTTAAAAAAAAGCGATAGTGATGATTTCAGCTTGAATCCCCGCCACGCAATGTCGATGATCTGTTCATAATACTCATATACCTTCATCATGATACTCTCAGTTTTTAAGTATCTTACTGTGACTGTGATGATAATGATGATGCTGTTTTTGTGCTGGTGGTGGCAGTGGTAGTTTTGATGACGTTGATATGTCGTAGGTTAGTAATGATGACAATATTAGTTCTTCTGGTCTCCTACCCATACTGTAACTTTAGATGCTGTATTGTGACAGAGAATTAATAGAGGAAAGTGAAAAAAGAAAAAGGAAAACAAAAAGAAATGATAAAGAAAGAAAAAAAGAAAGAAAAAAGAAAACAGAGATCTGAGAGCAAGAGAATTGAATATAAAATGGAGATAATGAAAAAGGAAATGAAATAAAAAGAATATAGAAAAGAAAAAAGACTAAAAAATGTGAGAGGAGAAAGAAAGAAGGGACGAGGGAAAAACAAGAACTATAACGATTAGAACCGGAAATATAAGTAAAAATACGAAAAAAGTGAATAAATAAAAATGCCGAATGAACTGAAGAACAACGTATAAGAAAAAAAAAAACATATAAGGAATATACAATGAAAAGAGAAAGAAAAACGTATGGAAGAATGAAACAGCAAGCAAGGGGAACAAGTAAAGAATAAATAAAAGTTAAAGTAATGACAGTAATGAAGAATATAAGGGAGACGAGAGGAAAGTAAAGAAAATGAGACCTAGAAGATAAACTGTGCGGGACTGAACTAAGTACATGTGCAGTAACGTGCCAGGCCGCTGCACCTTTCCTCATATCGCCTCGTACCTGTCATACTGTTTATATTGCTCTAATACTCTGTAAATTTTAACTTGGCCAAAAATATTAATCTCTCAGTCTTGAATGCTGAGCTATAACAAATAACGTGTTATGGAACGGATGTATTAGGAGGCAGAAGAATAGAAATTTAGATTTGATAAAACTTAAGCCGTGTGAAAACAAAGTAGCATAGTACAACTTGCACCTCAAGAAGCAGAAGATAAAGTAAGGAGAAGCTGTAAACAGTTTTACAACAACAACCTAGAGGAATAAACATTATCTTTCCAACTTAAACGGGAATTTTAAAATACTGGTAACACTTTAAAGGTGAAAGAGGGCTGATAGCCCCTTAAGACAGGGAGGAATACTCGGGAAGTATTCATCCCCCCCCACCTCCCCGGAGGATAAGCTTGTTCATTTTCTGTAACCATAAAATGGCAAGAGTTCCAGGAAAAGGAAGGGACTTTTTTTTCCTGTAAAAAGGAGGAGCACCCGTTCCTGAACTGTGTGTGTGTGTGTGTGTCTGTGTGTGTGTGTGTCCTAACACTAGAGCTTATTTCAGATCTTACTTCTACACCCAAAGTTTGTTCTTGGAGAGATCAGTTATTAACTTGTGGAATAACGAAATCCTAGGAAGGAAGGAATAAAGATAAATAAATACCAAGCCACAATTTTGCTACATGGCTCTGATGCTGGCTATGAAGCGGTTTTGGCGATGAAGCGGCTTGATGATAAAAAGGTTTGGCGTTAGACGAGAAGGAGGAAGGGACGGTGTTAGTGGGAAGGAGTTAAACTACTCCAATCGTAATACCGAATGTTTAATCCGATAGGAGTAGAGAGAAATAAAGGCCGGAAGAAACAAGGAAATATCAAGAAGACAGAGGTGATATAAAAGAAAACAACACCGTAAGCAGGGAAAGACTGGACACAAAAAGGCTCCTTTTAGTTGCCTACAACGACAAGCATGAGTACTGGAAAAGTGATATCTCTCACGATCCAGAGAGAGAGAGAGAGAGAGAGAGAGAGAGACAGTCCCTATCAGTAAAATTAACGAAGATAGCGTTACCTTAACAGACTATCGATGCCAACTGCAAAGGGAGGGAAGTTGGCGTCACTTGCAGCGAGGAAGACAGTCTTACCTGCGAAAAAAAAAAAAAAAATCAAAACTAGAACCCATCCCACTTCTGACTAGAGAGACCAGTTATTACCTGGTGGACATAACTAGATCCTATCTCAGCTGCGCCTAGACAGACCAGTTATTACCTGGTGGAAATAACTATGTCCTATCCAGCTGTGCCGAGACATACCAGTTATTACCTGGTGGACATAACTAGATCCTATTTCAGCTGTGCCTAGACATCCAGTTATTACCTGGTGGACATAATTAGATCCTATCTCAGCTGTGCCTAGACAGACCAGTTATTACCTGGTGGACATAACTAGATCCTATCTTAGCTGTTCCTAGATAGACCAGTTATTACCTGGTGGACATTAGATCCTATCTCAGCTGTTCCTAGATAGACCAGTTATTACCTGGTGGACATAACTAGATCCTATCTCAGCTGTTCCTAGACAGATCAGTTAATACCTGGTGGACATAACTAGATCCTATCTCAGCTGTGCCTAGACAGACCAGTTATTACCTGGTGGACATAACTAGATCCTATCTCAGCTGTGCCTAGACAGACCAGTTATTACCTGGTGGACATAACTAGATCCTATCTCAGCTGTGCCTAGACAGACCAGTTATTACCTGGTGGACATAACTAGATCCAATCTCAGCTGTGCCTAGACAGACCAGTTATTACCTGGTGGACATAACTAGATCCTATCTCAGCTGTGCCTAGACAGACCAGTTATTACCTTGTGGACATAACTAGATCCTATCTCAGCTGTGCCTAGACAGACCTGTTATTACCTGGTGGACATAACTAGATCCTATCTCAGCTGTGCCTAGACAGACCAGTTATTACCTGGTGGACATAACTAGATCCTATCTCAGCTGTGCCTAGACAGACCAGTTATTACCTGGTGGACATAACTAGATCCTATCTCAGCTGTGCCTAGTCAGACCAGTTATTACCTGGTGGACATAACTAGATCCTATCTCAGCTGTGCCTAGACAGACCAGTTATTACCTGGTGGACATAACTAGATCCTATCTCAGCTGTGCCTAGACAGACCAGTTATTACCTGGTGGACATAACTAGATCCTATCTCAGCTGTGCCTAGACAGACCAGTTATTACCTGGTGGACATAACTAGATCCTATCTCAGCGTAGGGATTCACCAAGGATTAGCCGGAGAAATATCCTCTCAGTTGCCCTGCGGTTTTTTCCCGCCGGGCTTTATTTCTCCTTGTCTTGCTTCCCTCGGGGTCTTCTTGGCCCCTAGGTCTTCTTACCTCCGATGTGTTATTACCTTCGGGGTCTTAATGCCCCCGAGGTCTTCTTTCACCCAGGGTCAGAGGTGCGCGTGCGCTCTCTCCATTCCTCCAACACCTAATGACTCGTGGAAGCTTAGGCGAGGCCTTATATAGGTTTGGGGGACTAATTACCACCCGGGTAACATATGCCTAAAACCTGCCCGGTTACACAATAAACTGTTCGCCTTGAAACCCCCCGAAAACTCTGCTGAAAATCCAACAATGAAGAAAATGTCATGGAAAAAATACAGATACGAATATGTTACCAGGATATTCCACACAAACAAAAATAAGAACAGTTATGTTAATAATAAAAAAATAATAATAGTAATAATAATAATAATAATAATGTTGATAGTGATAATAATACCAATAATAATAAAAAAAATAATAGTAATACTAATTATAATAACAATAATAATAATTATAATAAAAATAATAATAGTAATAATTATAACAATAATAGTGATGATGATGATGATGACGATAATGTTAAAAATAATAATTATGATAATAATAATAATAATAATAATAATAATAATAATAATAATAATAATAAAAGTAATAATAATAATAGTTATTATAATAATAATAATGATAGTTTGGCCATGTGGAGAGGATTGAGGGTGAAAGACTGAAGAAGAGAGTGTATGTGAGTGAGGTGGAAGGGGGAAGAGGGAGGGGGAGGCCGAGGATGAGATGGAGGGATTGGGTGGAGAGGTATATGAGAGAAGGGGGTGTGAATTGGGAGCAGGGCAATGAAATGGCGGGAGACAGGGCGACTTGGAGGCGATTTGTTTGTGGCCACCCCAAACGGGATTGAGGCGTCTGGCAATAGATAGATAGATAGATTGATAATAGCAATAATAATAATTGCTAGAATGAAGATACTAGTGATGATGATAGTAATGAAAATGACGATTGTGATGAAAGACGACGATGGTAGTGATGATGATGACCGAGTCAGTTGAGTGGTGATATGCTGTGGTGATATGCTGTTCGATCGCGGGTTCGAATATTGGCTGGGGCAGGGAATAGATTAAGGATTTGGATTTCTTGAAAACAGACTCTTCTGATCTACCTTAACACCCGCCACCATGTAAAAACACTAACATGTAAAAACACTAACACCAGTACATCAGTCCTCACTGAGAACCCTCTCTTGTATTTTAAAAGGACGGTGGGTGTTAGTGCCAAAATGATGACATGTACAAGGTGTATGGTGTACACAGAGGGACTGCTGGGCCTCAGGGAACGAACTGTTAAGCCTTTGGCCGGAGTCGGATGCGTAAAGAGTAAATAAAAATAAAAGTAAAAACTGGTTATACTGGTGTACACATTCCAGAGAACAGTAATTCAGTAATGGGTGATCTCTGCTAAGCTGAATAAAATCGTCTTGCGGCAGCAGGAATTAATGAAGACTGTCTCTGACCCCTTCACTACGAGGCCTGCCCTAAGCTGAATTACATCGCTTATCCGTAGCAAGAATAAACTATAAAAATATGTCATCATGGTTAACCCCTTGAATCCAGGTGACGTCATTTTTAGTTTATTGCTGCTACCAGACCATTTTATTCAACTTAGGAATCACGTACTAAGGGAGACAAGGAAAGATAAAGAAAGAAAAAGGACATGAGAAAGAAAGAACATAAAAGGAGCTCTTCGTATATAGGGTCGAACTGGAGACACCTTTGTTTGAGTCTTCACTTTGGCTTCTACTTCCCTTGAGGTTTTATTGCTGGAAAATAGTGAAGAAAGGAGACAAAGAAAAAAAAAAGTAGTAAGTAAGAAAGAAACGAAATAATGTTATGAACAATGTGAGAAGACATTGCAAGAAAAAGACAGAACAAATGAAAAGGAAAACAACAGAATGGAAGAAAAAATGATGGGGAAAAGGGATGGAACGAAGGAAGCTAAGGAAAGAAAAAATTGACAGGAATGAAATAAATCGTGAACTAAATGAGAAGGGAAAATGTAGGATGAACGAGGAAAAGGGTATGAAAGTAAATAAATGGAGGTCAAACTAATAAGGATCAAACTCTGTACACCTATAATTATAATAATCCCAGGCCGGCCTACCTTTTTTTCCATATCGCCTTCAGCATATCTTGTCGCTTATACTGTAATTCTCTGTCTACTTTAACTTCGCCTAAAATTGCCATCGCTCCATCTTCAGTGCTGAGCTTTAACAAGACTCTCTAGAATATGGTGTTAGTCAGAAGAAGTGTTGTGGAAAAGATGTATAGCCGAAGTAGTCTTAATCTACCATTCAACTATGGGAAATTTGCTGCTGCAAGATAACGAAAACCTACGCCAAGATAAGCTGGACGAACTATAGCGGCTGCTTAGATCTACAGTAACGCAGCTAATAGTGATGGTGGTGGATGTCGCGATGTAGGGTAGTTTTGAGGTTAATTATGCCAAAAAAGTAGTGATGATGATGATATTTGCGAAGAAAAAAAAAAAAGTGTTTAGTTTGATCCGCACAGCCAGGGATAGTGATGGTTGTAGTGATGCTGAATAGTGATGATGATAATGATGGTGGTGGTGCTGTTTGTGGTCGATATGATGATCAAGAAAAAAAATAAAGTAGACGAATAAGAAGGCAATCGGCCTCCTTGTCTGGGTTGCAGAGACCCAGGCCGTTGGACTCTGGCCAGTCTCATTTCCTCCTTGTTTTTTATGGTATTTTTGTGTCTGCAGAAAATTTTATGCAGCTTAGGGCAGATTTTTGGAACATGAGGGGTTGGATATCGTCTACATTAACCCTTGCTCTACTAGAGGGCTCTTAGCTGAATAAAAGCGTCAGGTGGTAGCAAGAAGGTGCATGATGTAGGTACGACGAACCCCAGCCTCCTAATGTAGTTGTGGGATGATAGATAGATAGATACTATAGATATATGTAGATCAAAAGATTGATAGGTTAATAAACTGACTGATATAAAACAACAACGTAGATAGATACACAGACGGACTGACAGATGAATATGCCGATACATTAAGGGAGGGATTGGAAGATATAAATATATAAAAACATAGCGATAGTGATGATTTCAGCTTGAATCCCCGGCACGCAATGTCGATGTTCTCTTCATAATACTCATATACCTTCATCATGATACTCTCAGTTTTTAAGTATCTTACTGTGACTGTGATGATAATGATGATGCTGTTTTTGTGCTGGTGGTGGCAGTGGTAGTGTTGATACTGTTGATATGTCTTAGGTTAGTATGATTATAATATTAGTTCTTCTGATCTCCTACCCCTACTGCAACTTTAGATACTGTATTGTGACAGAATGAAAAGAGAAAAGTGAAAAAAAAGAAATAGGAAAACAGAAAGAAATGATAATGAAGGAAAGAAAGAAAGAAAAAAGAAAAAAGAGACCTGAGAGCAAGAGAATTGAATATAAAATGTAAGAAATGAAACAGGAAATGAAATAAAAAGAATATTGAAAAGAAACAAGACTAAAAAGTGTGAGAGGAGAGAGAAAGAAGGGAAGAAGGGAAAATTAGAAACATAAGGATTATAACCAGAAATATAAGTAAAAAGACAGAAAAAGTGAATGAATAAAAACAGCCGAATGAACTGGAGAACAACGTATAAGAGAAAGAAAAAACAATAAGGAATATACAATGAAAAGAGAAAGAAAAAAGTATAGAAGAATGAAACCGAAAGCAAGGGGTACAAGTAAGAAATAAATAAATGTATAAGCAGAGACAATAATGAAGAATATAAGGGAGAGAACAGGGAAGTAAAGACAAGGACACTCAGAAGATAAATTGTGCAGGACTGAACTTAGTACAGGTGCAGTAGAATGCCAGACCGCTGCACCCTTCCTCATATCGCCTCCTACCTATCATACTGTTTATGTTACTCTGTTTATAATACTCTGAACACTTCATAACTTTGCCTAAAATATCCATCTCTCAGTCTTGAATGCTAAGCTATAACAAATAACGTTAGAATATGGTGCTAGCACGAGGAAGTGTTAAGGAAAGGATGTAGAGCCAGAGCAAGTGTTAATATACCAATTATTTATGGAAAATCTTGATGCAAATAACGAAAATTCTTGCCAAATTAAGGTGGACGAACCATAGTGGTGGCATAGATCTAATGTAGTTAATGGTGACGGTGGTGGTGGTGGTGGTGATGTGAGGTTAGTTTTGATAGGAAGATACAGGAAAAACCTGTATTTGCTTAGTTTGATTTGCATTGCCAGTGATGACAATGGTGGTAGTAATCATTTAATGACAATGAAGATAGTATACTGTACTACTTCAACCACAGCTACTGCTACTACTACTACTACTGCTACTACTGCTACTACTACTACTACTGCTACTACTACTACTACTGCTACTACTACTACTACTACTACTACTACTAATAATAATAATAGTAATAATAATAAATAAATAAAAATAATGATAACAAAAATGGAGGCAACAGGTGACGTTCGATCTCCGTTTCTAGGTTACAGAGACCAAGGCCGTTGGACTCTGGCCGGAAGGGCCTGGCCGTAGGCGAAAATCATCTAAACTGCGCATGCGCCAGAATCTCGTCGCCTATTCTTTAAAGCTCTCCCCTCTTCAGGGGGAGGCAGCCTGAGGGCTGAATACACAAGTTAATATCATATTACAAAACAAACAAAAATGTTCATATTTCCACTAATAACGAAGTTTCTAAATGATGCCCATTTCTTATGCCTTTCCCCCTGCATCATGGCCTGCCCACTTAGCCTGCTGTAAAGGCAAGTCGTTATTGTAGGTGTGAATATATCAGTCTATAGGGTAAAACCTCATATTCTGCAGACTAGACACTAAAACCGGAATAACAAAAACAAGTCCCAGTCCTGTAGAATAAGCTAAGAGAAACTCAATTCCAAACCTGTCGTTTGCAACACGATTATCAAATTCGTTCATAAATAATCGAATACTAAAATGGTAAATTTCCAGAACTACACCCAACTCACTTTGAAGCTTTACTTTATCTTTTTTAAATATTTTATAATGTGATTAGCTCAAAGCTGACATTCATTTTGTTCTATCTATCTATCTATATACCTAGGCTGTTTCCCCCAAGGAAAGGGAGGTAGCCGAGACAGGACGACTCACTCTCCATTTACTCATCCATTCAAACACATTCATTCGCATCTTAGCCCCAAAGGGGAGAACGGACAGATCCTCACCGCATCACACCGCACAAGGGTCAACTGCGCAATGCAATCAGTGACATCCGCAGCAGGGCCCGACAGCAGAACTGGTTTACCCCTGCCACATCATAACAGACCCATCCCCTTACCCGCACCTGACCTGACTAGCTGATTAGAAATGATAAAAATATTACTCTTATACTAACCAAACTTAACCTTATGTAACCTATTGAAGAAAACATCCAAATACATAAGAAAATATCAAAGAATGACTTAAAAACATATATCAGTATAGGCCTAAAGGGTAAAACCTCATATTCCGCAGATTTTACACTAAAACCAGAATAACAAAACCAAGCCCCTGCTCCTGCAGAATAAGCTAGGCTAAGAGAAACGTGCATAAGGTATTTAGCCTAAGACAATTTCTGTCGCTAAGAAAAAATGTATATTTGCTTCTAAGCCAGTCTGACAACTCAAGTCCAAACCAGTCATTTGCAACATGATTATCAAATTCGTTCATAAATCGTCGATTACTAAAGGAAACATATTTTCAAGCTTCCAAAGCTGTGTGTGAGTGACAGTACAATAATATTATAACAGCCTACCCATCTAAAGCTGTGACAAGCAAAAGGTGCAAAATTTTTTGTTTCTACTATTGTATTTGCTTAAAATTCTGTTGTTTACATCTGCCAGCTGAGAGAAAACACGGCCAATCAGCGACGAGACTCTCTGGCGCATGCGCAGTTTAGATGATTTTCGCCTGCGGCCAGGCCCTTCCCTCTGGCCAGTCTCGTCTTATTCTTCTTGTTTTATTTTGATGGGTCTGCAGACGATTTCATGCAGCTTAGGGCAGACTATTGGAATTGGAGGGGTTGGGTATCGTCCACATTAACCCCTGCTCTACTAGGGGACTCTTAGCTGAATAAAATCTCTGGTGGCAGCAAAGAATAATATAAAAGTTACCTCATCGTACTGAGGAGGTTGATCTAGTTTTGGATTTATTATAGTTTTGGCTTCGATCTGTGTATCCAGAGAGAGAGAGAAAGAAAGAAAGCGAGAGAGAGAGAGATGGGTGATGATGTCGCTAGAACTAAGTTCAGCCATCATATGATGGGCTGTATATTAATGGATAAATAGATCAATAGGTGGATGAAATTACATTGATAAATAGATCATCATCATCATCATCATCATCCGGACCTCCTTTCCCACCCAAGGGCAGGGTGAGGAGTAGCAATGTCCAGACAGCCCAAAATTGCCTAATCCAATGGGCCACGCTTCACTCATCATTCAAGCTCCCGGAATCCTGGCTCTATTGGATAAGCCAAAAACATTCACCACATTCTGTAGCTTCACATAATCGTATCCGATAGAGTCAATCCATACGCTGCCACGTTAAAAAGGGGTGCCAAAAATCCCTGATCATGCATTTCTCCTCACAAAATTCATCCAACCAGCTCGATCTCCTGTCAGTTCCCTAGCCTCACCGACTTCCAAACCTCTCTTCCTCACATATTCATCCACCATATCTCTCCATCTTCTCCTTGGCCTACCTCGCCTCCTCCCTCCTTCGAATTCGCTCAGATATACCTTCTTCACCACTCTATTGTTATCCATTCTCTCCACATGACCATACCATCTCAGTACACTCTCTTGAATTCTGGTGTCCACCGACTTCCTCACTTCGCATCTTTCACGAATCACATTATTTCGTATCCTATCCACCCTCCATACTCCACATACATTCCTCAGCAGTCCCATCTCCACTGATCTTACTCTTGACTTTTCATTTTCATGCCACACCATAGTCTCACATCCATATGTTAAAGTTGGCACTAACACTCCTTCATGTAAGCCTCGTGCAGCTGCAACACTCAAGCCTCTGTTTCTTATCAAGGCCTTCATTGCACCAGCTACTTTTCTTCCTTGTGTCAGTCTACTTTCAACTTCTTCTGCACATTTTCCTCTCTTTTCTATCACTGTACCCAGGTGTTTGAACTCTCTTACCAATTCCAGTCTCTCTCCATTCACTGTTACATTGTACTGGGAGTCACCTCTCTCAGTAACCATCACTTTACTCTTTTCTACATTTACTCTCAAGGAACACGCTTACAGACATCAGCAAAACTCTGCACTAGCCTACCAAGTTCTTGTCTGGTACTTGCAAGCAGTACTGCATCATCAGCATACAACAAGTTTGAGATATTCTATCCATCACCATTCATTACCAATGCCAGCCCTCTCTCCATTACTCGTGTTTTCACTTCTTTCATCACCCCATCCTTATATACATCGAACAACCATGGGGACATGACACAACCTTGTCGCACGCCCACGCTGATCGTGAACCATTCACTTAGATGCCCATTAACCCAGACACATGCTTCACTACCATCATAAAAACTCTTGACGGCACCTAGCAGCTTACCCTCTACACCGTACATGCGCAAAACTTTCCACAGTCCTTCTCTGTCCACTTTGTCATATGCTTTTTCCAGATCCATGAATGCCATAAACACCTTATGGTCCTTCTCACAAGGCTTCTCTACTATCTGTTTCACTGCAAATATTTGGTCCACACATCCTCTGCCACTCCTAAAGCCACCATGTTCATCACTCACTAGGACTTCTGATATCTCTCTTACTTTCTCTATAATAATTCTTCCATATACCTTCCCTACCACAGTCAATAAGCTTATGCCACGATAATTCTTACATTCACTTCGTTCACCTTTACTTTTGTGCTGGGGTACAATCACAGCCTTTTTCCACTCTGCAGGCACAGCTTCACTCATCCATGCCTTCTTACATATCTCCAGCAAGCACTTCATTCCATTCTCTCCACTACATTTAAGCATCTCTGCCTACACCTCATCAACCCCAGCTGCTTTCCCATTTTCCAGCCGCTTCACAGCATTCTTCACCTGTGCGAGTGTCACGTCTCCTGGCACTGCATTCCTTCTCTGCACACCCCCAAAACCAAACATGTTTACAGCTGCTCTGCTCTCTCTATCCTCATTCATCAGGCTTTCAAAATATTCTTTCCATATGGTCCTTACTTCATCTCCATGGGTTAATAATTTACCACCTGCATCCTTCACACCATTCCATTTCTTTCCGCTTTCACTTCTACATTTCCGCACCTCTTTCCAGAATAACTTTCTATTTTCAGAGTAGTTCGCATTCATTTTTCTTCCTAGATCCTCATTTACCTCCTTCTTTTTCCTCTTCACTAGTCTCTTTACGTGCTTCTTGCTCTCAACATATTCAGTTCTTATTTCAACTGAACCCTTATCTGTAACCACTTTAGCCACTTCTTCCTCTTTTCCTCCACCGCTCTCTTTACCTCCTCATCCCACCATGCCGTATCTTTCTTCTTTGTTGTTACTCTTGCCACACCACACACCGCTTTAGCATTCCTAACTAAGCAATCCCTATATGCATTCCACAGTCTGTCCAGATCCATTTCATTCCAGTTCAGTACTTATTACTTATTATTAGAAATCGTAGATGTTCAGTTTCATCCTGTGCCTTAAGGAAAACCTGGAAACTGTACAGCCAATCCTGCGATATGTATGCCCATTTTGTAGGAATCCTTGTGCTCAATTTCCCCTAGTGTATTTATGGCAGGGGTCCTGACCCCCTAAAAATCACTGGGAGGGTCATTTTCCCCAAATATCGCATTACAGATGAGACTCTTGTACAACAAACACTAAGATATCAAAGCCATATCCACATTCCTTTAAAATTTTTTTAGTGTTTCCAATTTCCTAAGGAGGGCAGATCACCCCCAGAAGCATAGTTGAAAAACTACATAGTGAAAGACCTTCCAAGTAACCAAACCTACTCAACTGGGACCTGTCATTCAAGTCTTTCCTCTATTTCTGATCACTTATATTTATTTTTTATTGCATTGCGTATGACGATCCATTGAACAACAAGTACTATGACAGCAAAGCCATATCTGCCTTCCTTTCACTAGTTTCTGAGAAATTTTAGTTTGGCAAGTGTGCTGGCCCAACCAAAATAAATAAATTAATAAATAAATAAATAATGGTTGGATAATTGTATATAGTGGAACACCGGTGGATTTAGGGAGGGAGGACCAATGGGGCCATAGACCCCCCAGGAGGTTCGTTGGCGCCTCTCTGTAATTACTTTCACTTGTTTGCTGCGCCTCTTGTTCCTTTCAATTCCTAGGGCCATTGGCAGAAAGAAGTGTCGGGCACCTCACTCTCACCCAAACATACGGATGCTGCACACAAAAAGTATCTTTGAATATATGTGTTTGTGTGTGTGTGTGAAAATGGACACGTTAGTGAACGTTTTAATAAAGAAAACGTTAACTCTATGTCTAGCCTAACCTTCCAAAAGTTACTCTTAAGAATTAGACATATACATATTAAGTAGCGAAATTTTAAATAAGCTGGCTACTAGCGGGCGCCCCTTTCTTGCACGGCCCCACAAGAATAGCCGTCCATGGCGCCACTGTTGTGCTTGGCCCCCCAAGAATAGCAGTCTAGATTCGCATATATAGTGGAAGATTTTCGGGGTAACCAGACGAGCTCACTTGGGAAGTTTTATTCAAACTTTTTTCCTATTTACGTTCTCATTTTTGTAAGGGGCATGACTCCCCTAAAAAAAATCGTCATGTTATTTCTAATAATCTTTATGGTTGGGGCCAACTCCCCCAGGAATCACTAAGGATGGGTCACCCTCCTCAAATATCGATGTGCAGTTTTTTCTTGTTAATTCAGAGAGAACTTGAAAACCGCATTCCTAAAACCGCGATATGTATGCTACTTTTGTTGAAATCCTTGTACTCACTTTCTCTTATTTCTAATCGTTTTTATTTTTGGAGGGAGCCAGACCTCTCCAAGAACAACTGTGGGTTTGTGCTTTCCAAATATTGCATTGCGGATGAGAGTCCATTGCACAACATATAATAAGATATTCAAGCCATAGTTGATCACCTTACACTATTTCTGAGAACTTATAATTACCCGGTAGGTGAGATTAGGCTGAACCCACTAAAAGGAACGGCTGGAATAAGCATATACAGTAGAGGAAAGCCTTCCCAGTAACCAAATAAACTCACTTGGAAAGCTTCATTCACGTAATTCCCTCGTTTTTTATCGTTTTTGTTTTTGAGAGGAGGCCGCTTCTCTTCCCCCCAAGAATTACATTACGTGAGTCCATCGTACAACATGTACTAAGATATCAAAGCCATAGCTGCCATCCTTTCCGTATATTGAAACATTTGTAACTTTTGAAAGGGGTATGACCTCCCTGAAAATAATGTTGAAAATTATTATATAATGAAGGGCATCATCAAGTAACTAGCTGAGCTGACCTGAGAAGTTTCATTCATATCAATGTGCCCACTTTCCCTTATTTTGTTTTTAGGATGGGTTTACCCCCCAAGAATCACTGAGGGAGTCATGCTCGCCATATATCGCATTATGGGTAAGAGTTCATTGTGCAACACATATTGCGATATCAAAGCCATATCTGTCTTTCATTATTGCTGAGAGCGTAAATATGGCTGGTGGGGGCTGACCCCTTAGAAATCATGGTTGGAAAATTGTATATAGTGGAAGACTTTCCAGGAACCCGATGGACGCACCTGTGAAGTTCCGTTGAAATCTATCTGCTCACTTTAATTATTTCTAAATATATTTATTTTTTGGAGGGGGGATGTACCAAAGGAACCATTACAGGAGTCACGCTCTTCAAATATCTCATTACGGGCAAAACTCCATTATGCAACATATGCTATAATATCAAAGCCATATGATCTTTGCTTTCAGTATTTCTAAGAATTTTTAATTTGGTTTGGGAGGGTGATTCCCCCCCCCCCCCAATAAATAATGGATGGAAAACTGTATATAGTGGAAGGTACACGACAGACTCACGTGCAAAGTTTTCTTCTAATCCATCAAATAGCCTAGAGGAGTTAAGGCACACACACACACACACACACACACACACACACACACACACACACACACACACATACACAGCCTGAGTATAGTGCTACGGTAAAAGGCGCGTTGCCGAAAATTATATCATGCTGCTTTGCACCATAGACAGATAAATTGACAAAAAGACATTTGTACTGACACAGTAAACCAGATACACAGATATAAAAACGAAGCGGTGCAGGCACATTCAAATTAAACCCCTGCCACCTTGTGTCACACTGAGAGTCGATCCTTCTCAATCTTCCTTGCTTCCTGCTTAGCACTCTTCCATTCTGTCTCTTCTTAGGCCTTCTCTTATTATTCTCCTTCTTTATCATATTTTTTTTTTCTTATTCTTTCATCAATATACTCAAAAATCTGTTATTATGCTTCTTATTCTACTCTTTATTATACTCACTTTCCCAGGGCTTCCCCAGGCTCTTTTTATATTTAATTTGCCATACTTCATGTCAGTCTTTCTCTCCAGTACCTTCCTTTATGATACTTTCCTTATTACATTTATTATAAAATAAAATTTCTCAATCATACTCAGTCCTTTTATGACATTTTTATCATAGTCTTTCTTATACTTTGTAATACTTTCATAATACTCTCTCCTACTGTATTTCTCTTATTGTCTCTGTGTATAATATTGTTTTTATTTTACTTTGTTCGCGAGTCTGGAATTGTATTGCAGCTGCCGCCAAACGATTGTCATTAGTTCTGAGTGAGTCATGGCATCCTGAGAATCAATGTAAATTTACCAAAGTCAGTATGATATATATACTGTGTGTTGCATGGACAACATACTAATGGTACGAGAATGAGAAAGAGAGAAAGAAAGAATGAAACATAAAAGAAAGAGAGAGAGAGAGAGAGAGAGAGAGAGAGAGAGAGAGAGAGAGAGAGAGAGAGAGAGAGAGAGAGAGAGAGAGAATGTGAAAGATAAAACGAAAACAAATGAAAGGGATATCGGCAAACAGAATGAAAACAAGAAATGAACTGAGAGAAAGTGAAGGAAAGAAAACGATGAAAAAGAAAAAGGAGAAAAGAGAGAGGAAGAAATTTCGGAAAGATTGCAATAAAAGGGAATAGAAATAAAGGAAACAGATTTGTTTAGAAAAGAAGGATCCAAGAGTTATGGTTGAAAGTTTGAACTCGGTACAGTACACCTGTAGCAGAGTCCCAGGCCGCCCGAACTTACGTCATCTCGCCTCCAACCTCTCTTATAGCTTACATAATGTAATATATCGGCGATCTTGATGTAATGTAGCTAACGGTGGTGGTGGTGGTGGTGGTGATGATGATGATTGTGATGGTGCTGATAGTGATGTGCTGTTGTCGTTGTTGTTGTTGTTGATGGTGGTGGTGGTGATGGTGGCAGTGGTAGTGATCATGATGTTGATATAGAGTAGGTTTAGTAATGAGGACAGTAATCGTAGTTCATATAATCTGCAACCTCTCTTGTAGCTTGTGATGCAATACTATAATAAAGAAAGGAAAAGATGAGAAAATAATCGGAAAAAGGAAGAAAATGAGAAAAATAAAGATTAAAGGAAACTATAACTGAGCGAGCAAATAATACATGTTACGAAGAACAGAGTATAAAAAGCAGAAAGAGAAATATGAAGGAGAATGAAAGGAAATTAGGAAAGAGAAAAGTAAAAAAAAAAAAAAAAAATGAGAAGAGAAAGAATGAAGGAAATAATATGAAAAACAAGACAAGGAAGGATTATAAGAAGCATAGGAAGTCTAACCGGAAACATGAGACAAAGAAAGGAAAGGGTAACGAGAAAAAAAAAGTCACCTCATAGGTAAAGTCGAACTGAGACACCTTTGCTTGTGTCCCAGGTCGCTCCACTCTACTTCGCTATGGATCCTATTTTTTTTATTTAATTATTGTTGGACGATAGTGAAGAAGGACAGTTGAAAGCAATGAAAAAAAAAAAACTGAAAAAAAGAAAGAATGGAAGAGAGAACAAGCATACTGAAGGAATGAAATGGTGAAAGCCAGAGAAATGAAATGAAAGGACCAAGAAAAAGAAAGAGTAGGGGGAGTCAAAAATAAAACTGAATAAAGAAAGAAGAAAGGGAAGGAAATAGAGAAAATGTAAAATAAAGAAGAAAAGAATGACGAGGACAGAAAGAAAATGAGGTATAAATAATAATGATGTTAACTCGGTACAGGAGTAGTAGAGTCTCAGGCAGCACCATCTCGCCTCCTATCTCTCATATTGTTAATGGTGACGTTGTTTAGGGGAAACAAAGTAGAGGTATGGAGGTAGAGCAAAAGGAGGAAGTTAGAGATGAATGGAAAGAGCAAGAAACGTGTAGGAAGAAATTCCAAGTGAATGAAATAACCACGAATCAAAAGAGAGTATAAACAGAGAAAGGAGAGAAAAAATAGGCGAAGAAGAATGAAAAAGACGATAAATAATGAAGAAAGGAAAGAAAATAAAGGAAAAGAAGAAGAGATGAAGGAATTGAGAGAAAAACAAAAGAAAACATGAAAGAAAAGAGAAAGACTGAAGGAAAGGAGAGTGTGAACCAATGGTGAAGGACTGAACTTGATACAGGCGTAGTAGAGTCCAAACCGACCTACCGCTATGGTAACTGTGATGCTGTAATAATTATAGTGGTTTTGATCTAATGTAGTTAATGGTGTTGATGGTGATGCTCATGACGTTGGTGATGATGATTATGAATATGATGATGGTGATAATGATGTAGATTACAAGTGACGAGCATAATATTTATTACACGGATAATTGTCGTGATGATGATGATGATGATGATGATAATGGTGATGATCATGTCCGACTGGTTAGTACTGATGATGATATCCTTATGTGATCTCGCGTACTACCACTCTTGTATTTAAAATGCTCTACCATAAAGGAGATAGAATGAGGGAAGAGAGAAATGGCGAAGAAGAAATAAAAGGATGAGAAAAAAAATACAAGGAATCAAGAGAATGAGATTTAAACACTGGGAAATCTATCAGTTTCTTTAACCCATTAGCGCTCAGTATCCTCAACGTAAGACGGAACTGGGTATTTTCAAAATTTAATATTGAAGGAAACCCCGGGTAGGGACCAGTGCGCTTCGTGACTGTGAGCCGACAGTCGGAGGGCGGTACGCCTGCCACCCTTCTAGCAAAATCCCCCGCACAGGAAATTTGGGAGCGAATGGATTAAATAAGAAAAACAAAGGAATGGGAGACAAACAAAAAGATAAAAACGAGAATGGAATTAATATTTTGAAAGGAGAAAAACAGCACACAGATCACGTTTGCGTGTTATAAACATACTCCATAGTTCTTTTCGAAGGTAACTTCAATTTTTCCCTCAGATACATCTCGCTCAATGCTGTAAGGATACAATTGCATATTTGTCTAAACACACAGCAAGTAATTTCCCGTGGACAAAGATTCGTAGACAAAACACAATCACAGGTAAATTTTGCGATTCATGAGTGATAAAATTTCAGCGCGAGGCTCGACGAACAATAAGAAAAATGTTTGGTCGCCACAGATCAGAGCAACATTCATGGGTTCTTACATGCGATGAGTGCTTGTCAGACACTTGCATCTCCGTCATTTTTTTTTTTTTACTTTTCTCTTTCCTAATTTCCTTTCATTCTCCTTTATATTTCTCTTTCTGCTTTTTACACTCTGTTCTTCGTAACCTGTATTATTTGCTCTCTCAGTTATAGTTTCCTTTAATCTTTATTTTTCTCATTTTCTTTCTTTTTCCGATTATTTTCTCATCTTTTCCTTTCTTTATTTATTATAGTATTGCATCACAAGCTACAAGAGAGGTTGCAGATTAGATGAACTACGATTACTGTCCTCATTACTAAACCTACTCTATATCAACATCATGATCATTACCACTGCCACCATCACCACCACCACCATCAACAACAACAACAACGACAACAGCACATCACTATCAGCACCATCACAATCATCACCACCACCACCACCACCACCACCACCACCGTTAGCTACATTACATCAAGATCACCGATATATTACATTATAATAAGCTACAAGAGAGGTTGGAGGCGAGATGACGTAAGTTCGGGCGGCCTGGGACTCTGCTACAGGTGTACTGTACCGAGTTCAAACTTTCAACCATAACTCTTGGATCCTTCTTTTCTAAACAAATCTGTTTCCTTTATTTCTATTCCCTTTGAATTGCAATCTTTCCGAAATTTCTTGCTCTCTCTTTTCTCCTTTTTCTTTTTCATCGTTTTCTTTCCTTCACTTTCAGTTCATTTCATGTTTTCGTTTTGTTCGCCGATATCCCTTTCATTTGTTCTCGTTTTATCTTTCACATTCTCTCTCTCTCTCTCTCTCTCTCTCTCTCTCTTTCTCTCTCTGTTTCTTTTGTTTCATTCTTCTTTCTCTCTTTCTCATTCTCGTATCATTAGTATGTTGCCCAGGAAACATACACTATGTATATCTTACTGTGGTAAATTTATGTTGATTCTCAGGATGCCATGACTCACTCAGAACTAATGACAATCGTTTGGCGGCAGCTGCAATACAATACCAGACTTGCGAACAAAGTAAAATAAACACAATATAATACACAGAGACAATAAGAGAAATACAGTAGGAGAGAGTATTATGAATGTATTACAAAGTATAAGAACGACTATGATAAAAATGTCATAAAAGGATTGAGTATGATAAAAAAAAAAAATATTTTATAATAAATGTAATAAGGAAAGTATCATAAAGGAAGGTACTGGAGAGAAAGACTGACATGAAGTATGGCAAATTAAATATAAAAAGAGCACGACTGGGGAAGCCCTGGGAAAGTGAGTATAATAAAGAGTAGAATAAGAAGCATAATAACAGATTTATGAGTAAATTGATGAAAGAATAAGAAAAAAGACTATGATAAAGAAGGAGAATAATAAGAGAAGGCCTAAGAAGAGACAGAATGGAAGAGTGCTAAGCAGGAAGCAAGGAAGATAGAGATGGATCGACTCTCAGTGTGACACAAGGTGGCAGGGGTTTAATTTGAATGTGCCTGCACCGCTTCGTTTTTATATCTGTGTATCTGGTTTACTGTGTCAGTACAAATGTCTTTTTGTCAATTTATCTGTCTATTGTGCAAAACAGCATGATATAATTTTCGGCAACGCGCCTTTTATCGTAGCACTATACTCAGGCTGTGTGTGTGTGTGTGTGTGTGTGTGTGTGTGTGTTAACTCCTCTAGGCTATTTGATGGATTAGAAGAAAACTTTGCACGTGAGTCTGTCGTGTACCTTCCACTATATACAGTTTTCCATCCATTATTTATTGGGGGGGGGGGAACCCACCCAAACCAAATTAAAAATTCTCAGAAATACTGAAAGCAAAGATCATACGGCTTTGATATCTTAGCATATGTTGTATAATGGAGTTTTGCCCGTAATGAGATATTTGAAGAGCGTGACTCCTGTAATGATTCCTGGGGATCATCCCCCCTCTAAAAATAAATATATTTAGAAACAATTAAAGTAAACAGATGGATTTCAACGGAACTTCACAGGTGCAAAAGTCTTCCACTATATACAATTTTCCAACCATGATTTCTAGGGGGTCAGCCCCCACCAGCCAAATTTACGCTCTCAGCAATAATGAAAGGAAGATAGATATGGTTTTGATATCGTAATATGTGTTGCACAATGAACTCTTACCCATAATGCGGTATATGGCGAGCATGACTCCCTCAGTGATCCTTGGGGGGTAGACCCCATCCTAAAAACAAAATAAGGGAAAGTTGGCACATGGATCTGAATGAAACTTCTCAGATCAGCTCAGCTAGTTACTTGATGATGCCCTCCATTATATAAAAATTTTCACCATTATTTTCAGGGAGGCCATACCCCCTTGAAAAGTTACAATTGTTTCAACATAAGGAAGGGATGGAAGCTATGGCTTTGATATCTTAGTACATGTTGTAAGATGGACTCATATCCATAATCTAATTCTTGGGGATGGGGAGGGGCCGCCTTCTCTCGAAAACAAAAACGATCAAAAATGAGGAAATAACTTGAATGAAGCTTTCCGAGTGAGTTCCTTTGGTTACTGGAAAGACTTTCCTCTACAATAAATGCATATTGCAGCCGTTCCTTTTAGTTGGTTCAGCCTTATCTCACCTAATTATAAGTTCCCAGAAATAGTGAAAGGTGGGCAGCTATGGTTTGAATATCTTATTATATATTGAGCAACGGATTCTCATCCGTAATCCAATATTTGGAAAGCACAATCACCCAGTTATTCTTTGAGGGGTCTGGCTCCCTCCAAAAATAAAAACGATTAGAAATAGGAGAAAGTGAGTACAAGGATTTCAACAAAATCAGCATACATATCGCGGTTTTAGGAATGCGGTTTCCATGTTTTCTCTGAATACACAAGAAAAAATTGCACATCGATATTTGAGGAGGGTGACCCATCCTTAGTGATTCCTGGGGGAGTCAGCCCCAAGCAAAAAGATTATTAAAAGTAAGATGAAGATTTTTTTTAGGGGAGTCATCTCCCTTACAAAAAAGAGAACGGAAATAGGAAAAAGTTTGAATAAAACTTCGAAGGTGAGCTCGTCTGGTTACCTCGAAAGTCTTCCACTACACAGGCGGATCCAGACGGCTTGGAGGGCCAAGCAAGACAGGGGCGCCATGGACGGCTATTCTTGTGGGGGGCGTGCAAGAAAGGGGCTCCCACTAGTAGCCAACTTAGTTAAATTTTCACTGCTTATTATGTATATATCTAATTCTTAAGAGTAACCTTTAGAAGGTTAGGCTAGACATAGAGTGAACGTTTTCTATAGGAAAACGTTCAGCAAGGTCCCCATTTCCACACACACACACACACACACACACACACAAACATATATTAAAAGATACTTTTTGTGTGCAGCATCAATATGTTTGGGTGAGAGTGAGGTGCCCGACACTTCTTTCTGCCAATGACCCTAGGAATTGAAAGGAACAAGAGGAGCAGCAAACAACTGAAAGTAATTACAGAGGGGCGCCAACGAACCTCCTGGGGGGTCCATGTCCCCAATGCCCCCCTTCCCCTAAATCCGCCAGTGTTCCATTATATACAATTTTCCAACCCTTAAATGTTCTTTTTGTTGTTGTTGTTGTTGGGCCAGCACACTCGCCAAACTAAAATTTTTCAGAAGTTAGTAAAAGGAACGTAGATATGGCTCTGCTATCATCGTCCTTGTTGTTCAATGGATCGTCATCCCGAATGCAATAAAAAATAAATAAAAGTGATCAGAAACAGAGGAAAGATTTGAAAGACCTTTCCCACGTGAGTAGGTTTGGTTACTGGGAAGGTCTTTCACTATGTACAGTTCTCCAACTATGTTTTTGGGGGTGTCTGCCCTCCTCAGGAAATTAAAACCTCTAAGAATCGAATTTTTTTAAAGGACTGTAGATATGACTTTGATATCTTAGTGTTTGTTGTACAAGGGAGTCTCATCTGTAATGCGATATTTGGGGAGAATGACCCTCCCAGTGATTTTTAGGGGGTCAGGACCCCTCCCAAATATACACTAGAGGAAAGTGAGCACAAGGATTCCTACAAAATGGGCATACATATCGCAGGATTGGCTGTACAGTTTCCAGGTTTTCCTTAAGGCACAGGATGAAAATGCACATCTACGTTATCTAATAATAAGTATGTATCTATTTATCAATGCCATTTCATCTACCTATTAATGTATTTATCCATCAATATACAGCCCATCATATGATGGCTGAACTTAGTTCTACCGACATCATCAGCCATCTCTCTCTCTCTCTCTCTCTCTGGATACACAGATCGAAGCCAAAACTATATTAAATCCAAAACTAGATCAACCTCCTCAGTACGATGAGATAACTTATATTTTATTCTTTGCTACCACCAGAGTTTTTATTCAGCTAAGAGTCCCCTAGAAGAGCAGGGGTTAATGTAGACGATACCCAACCCCTCCAGTTCCAATAGTCTGCCCTAAGCTGCATAAAATCGTCTATCCACGAAAATAAAACAAGAAGAACAAAATGAGACTGGCCAGAGTCCAACGGCCTTGGTCTCTGCAACCTACAAACGGGGATCGAACGTCACCTGTTGCCTCCTTTTTTGTTATTATTTTTACTTATTATTATTAGTAGTAGTAGTAGTTGTAGTAGTACAGTATACTACCCCATCGTCATTAAATGATTACTACCACGATCGTCATCACTGGAAATGCAAATCAAACTAAGCAAATACAGGTTATTACTGTATCTTCCTATCAAAACTAACCTCACATCACCACCACCACCACCACCGTCACTATTAAGTACATTAGATCTGGGCCACCACTATGGCTCGTCCACTTTAACTTAGCAAGGATTTTCGTTATTTGCATCAAAATTTTCCATATATAACTGGTATATTAACACTTGCTCTGACTTTACATCCTTTCCTTAACATTTCCTCATGCTAGCACCATATTCTAACGTTATTTGTTCTAGTTAAGCACTCAAGACTGAGAGATGGATATTTTAGGCAAAGTTTAAGTGTTCAGAGTATTATAAACAGAGTAATATAAACAGTATGATAGGTAGGAGGCGATATGAGGAAAGGAGCAGCGGTCTGGCACTCTACTGCACCTGTACTAAGTTCAGTCCTGCACAATTTATCTTCTGAGTCTCCTTTCCTTTACTTCCCTCTCCGCTTCCTTATATTCCTCATTATTGTCTTTGCTTATTCTTTTATTTATTTCTTATTTGTTCCCCATGCTTTCGGTTTCATTCTTCTATACTTTTTTCCTTTCTCTCTTTATTGTATATTCCTTATTGTTTTTTTTTGTTTCTCTTTTACGTTGTTCTCCAGTTCATTCGGCTTTTTTTATTCATTCACTTTTTCCGTCTTTTTACTAATATTTCCGGTTAGGATCATTATGCTTCTTATTTTCCCTTCTTTCTTTCTCCTCTCACACTTTTTAGTCTTGTTTCTTTTCTATATTCTTTTTATTTCATTTCCTTTTTCATTATTTCCATTTTATATTCAATTCTCCTGCTCTCAGATCTCTTCTTTCTTTTATCTTTCTTTTATTTCTTTCTTTATCATTTCTTTGTTTTCGTTTTTTTTTTTCACTTTCCTCTTTTCATTCTCTGTCACAATACAGCATCTAAAGTTACATTAGGGGTAGGAGACAAGAAGAATTAATATTATCATCGTTACTAACCTATGACATATCAACATCATCAGAACTAGCACTGTCACCAGCACAAACAAAAGCATCATTATCATCACAGTCACAATAAAATACTTAAAAACTGAGAGTCTCATGAACAAGGTACAAGTGTATTATGAAGAGAACATATACATTGCGTGGCCGGGATTCACGCTGAAATCATCATTATCTCTATTTTATATATTTATATCATCCACTCCATTAATGTATTTGTATATTCATCTTTCAGTCTGTCCGTGTCTCAATCTACGTTGGTGTTTTATAACAGTCAGTCTATTAACCTACAGTATCTATCTATCTTTCAATCTGCATATGTCTGCCTATCTGTCTATCTTCCCACAACTACATAGATGGCCGGGGTTTGTCGTACGGACATCATGCACCATCTTGCTACCACCGAACACTTCCATTCACCTAAGGGCCCCTTAGTAGAGCAAGGGATAATGTAGACGATACCCAATCCCCCCAGTTCCAAAAGTCTGCTCTAAGCTGAATAACATCGTCTGCAGACACGAAAATAAAACAAGAAGAATAAGACGAAAATGGCCAGAGCCCAACGGCCTTGGTCTCTGCAACCTAGAAACGGAGATCGAACGTTACCTGTTTTCTCCTTTTTTATTATCATTATTGTTATTTATCATTATTGGTACAATAATAATAATAATAATAATAATAATAATAATTATTATTATTATTATTATTATTATTATTATTGTTATTATTGTTAGTGTTATTATTATTAGTAGTAGTAGTAGTAGTAATAGTAGTAGTAGTAGTAGTAGTAGTATATTATCCTCACCGTCATTAAATGATCACTACCACCATTATCATCACTGGCAATGCAAATCAAACTAAGCAAATGCAGGTTATTATCTTCCTATCAAAACTAACCTCACATCACCACCACCACCGTCACTATTAACTACATTAGATCTAGGCCACCAAACTTGGCAAAAATTTTCGTTATTTGCATCAAACTTTTCCATATTTAATTGGTATATTGACAGTGGCTACGGCTCAACATCCTTTCCTTAACACTTCCTCATAGTAGCACCATATTCTAGTGTTATTCGTTATAGCTCAGCATTCAAGACTGAGAGATGGATATTTCAGGCCAAGTTAAAGTGTACTGAGTATTAGAGCAATATAAACAGTATGATAGATGGGAGGCGATATGCAGAAAGGTGCAGCAGCCTGGCACTCTACCGCACATGCACTGAGTTCAGTCCTGCACAGGTTGTCTTCTAGGTCTCCTTTTCTGATCTCTCCTCTCCACTCCCTTATATTCCTTATTATTGTCTTTGATTTTACTTTTATTAATTTCTTACTTGTTCCCCTTGCTCTCTATTTCATTCTTCCATACTTCTTTCTTTCTCTTTTCATTGTATATTCCTTATTTGTTTCTTCTCTTATATGTTGTTCTCCAGTTCATTCGGCTTTTTTTTATTTATTGTCATTTTTCCATCTTTTTACTTATATTTCCGCCTATAATCGCTATGCTTCTTGTTTTTCCCTCTTCCCTGCTTTCTTGCTCCTCTCACACTTTTCAGTCTTGTTTCTTTTCAATCTTCTTTTCATTTCATTTTCTGTTTCATTATTTCCATTTTATATTCAGTTCTCTTGCTCTCATGTCTCTTTTTTCTTATATTTTTCTTTTCTTTCCTTCTTTATCATTTCTTTCTGTTTTCCTTTTTCTTTTTCCACTTTCCTCTTTTCATTCTCTATCACAATACAGCATCTAAAGTTAAAATAGGGGTAGGACACCAGAAGAACTAATATTATCATCATTACTAACCTACGACATATCAACATCATCAAAACTACCACTGCCTCAACCAGCACAAAAACAGCATCATCATTATCATCACAGTCACAGTAAGATACTTAAAAACTGAGAGTATCATGATGAAGGTATATGAGTATTATGAAGAGAACATCGACATTGCGTGGCCGGAATTCAAGCTGAAATCATCACTATCGTTTATTTTTATATATTTATATCTTCCACTCCCTCCCTTAATGGATCAGCATATTCATCTGTCAATAAGTCTGTGTATCTGTCTATGTTGTTGTTTTATACCAATCAGTTTATTAACCTATCTATCTATCTTTGATCTACATTTATCTATCTATCTGTCTATCTTCCCACAACTATATTTGGTGGCCGGGGTTCGTCGTACCTACATCATGCACCTTCTTGCTACCACCTGAGGCTTTTATTTAGCTAAGTGCCCTCTAGTAGAGCAAGGGTTAATGTAGACGACACCCACCCCCAGTTCCAAAAATCTGCCCTAAGTTGTATAAAATTTTCCGCAGACACAAAAATACCATAAAAAATAAGGAGGAAATGAGACTGGCCAGAGTCCACCGGCCTGGGTCTCTGCAACCCAGACACGGAGGTCGATTGCCTTCTTTGTCTACTTTTTTTTTCTCATCATCATATCGACCACAAACACCACCACCACCGTGATTACCATCATCACTATTCAGCATCACTACAACCATCACTATTCCTGGCTGAGCAGATCAAACTAAGCAAATTGATGACGTGATGGCAATTTTAGGCCAAGTTAAAGTAGACAGAGAATTAAAGTATTATAAGCACCAAGATTATGCGGAAGACGATATAGAAAAAAGGTAGGCCGGCCTGGGATTATTATTATTTTAGGTGTATAGAGTTTGATCCATATTAGTTTGACCTCCGTTGATTTACTTTCATCCCCCTTTCCTCGTTCATCCTACATTTTCCTTTCTAATTTATTCACGATTTATTTCATTCCTGTCATTTTTTTCTTTTTTTGGCTTCCTTCATTCCTTCCCTTTTCCCCATTTTTTTTTTTCATTCTATCGTTTTCCTTTTCATTTGTTCTGTCTTATTCTTGCTATGACTTGTCACATTTTTCGTAACATTATTTCGTTTCTTTCTTACTACTTGTTTTTGTCTCTTTTCAATCTTCACTATTTTCCATCAATAAACTTCAAGGGCAGTAGAAGCCAAAGGGAAGTAAGGTAGTGCTACCTGAGACTCTAACAAAGGTGTCTTCAGTTCGACCCTATATACGAAGAGTTCCTTTTATGTTCTTTCTTTCTCATCTCCTTTTTCTTTCTTTATCTTTCCTTGTCTCCCTTAGTACGTGATTCCTAAGTTGAATAAAATGGTCTGGTAGCAGCAATAAACTAAAAATGACGTCACCTGGATTCAAGGGGTTAACCATGATGACATATTTTTATAGTTTATTCTTGGTAAGGATAAGCGATTTAATTCAGCTTTGGGCAGGCCTCTTAGTGAAGGGGTCAGAGACAGGTTTCATTAATACTTGCTGCCGCAAGACGATTTTATTCAGCTTAGCAGAGATCACCCATTACTGAATTTCTGTTCTCTGGAATGGTGCAACACTGGTATACCAAGTTTTTATTGTTTTTTATTTATTATTTATGTGTCCAGCCCTGGCCATAGAATTAATAGTTTTGTTCCCTGAGGCTCAGCAGTCTTTTGTACCATACACCTTCCACGTGTCACCACTTCCACGCTAATATACATGACTTGTGTTGGTGTTAGTGGGGGTGTTTTACAAATATCCAAATCCATAAACTGTTCTCTGCCCACGCCAGTAATCGAACCCATGTCCATTTGGACAGCAGATCACCTCTCAACAGACACGGCCTTCGTCATCATCATCATCATTATCAACATCATGATCGTTTTCCTCACTGTTATCACTCTGATCATCACAATCACCATCACTGGCATTATTATTATCATTATTATTATCATTATTACTATTATTATTATTATTATTATGGTGGTAGGTGTTTCTTTTTTTATGTGAGGAAGAAGGAACCAAAGGCAACGAGCCTGCAAAACTGTTCCTTCAAAGAGAAAAAATACAAGAGAGAGCCAAATTCAAGATCCATTAATTTCGAGATGCCTGGACACACTGCGTTTGAAAGACTGGAGATCATAGGAAGCAGGAAATACAGACAGAGGGAGACAGTTCCAGAGTTGACCTGTTGCATAAATGAAGGACTGGGAGTAACGGTTAACTCTTGCATTAGAAGCTGGACAGAAAAGGGGTGGGAGTTTGCTATTAGACGGGTGCTACGCGCCCGTCGTAGAGGTGAAGGAATGCATGCAGACAGTTCAGAGGAAGAGTGACCATTGAAGAAGCGGTAGAAAAGAGATAAAGATGCAACAGTGCAGCGAAGAGACAGAGGTTAAAGAGAGTCAGTAAGAGGGGGAGAGTTAAGGAGACGAAAAACCTTTGACTCCACCCAATTGAGAAGAGCTGTATGTGGGGAGCCTCCCCACAAATGAGAGTTGTACTCCACGCACGGGCGAATAAAATCCCAGTATAGAGTCAACAATTGCCTAGGGGCAAAGAAGGAATGGAGTCGGCTTAGCACACCCAATCTCTTAGACGGAGATTTTACAAGAGATATAATATGATCTTTCCAAGATAAGTCCCGCGTGAATGAAACCCCATGCATGTTCAACGATGATGCAGGATTAAGCTGAATATTATTAAACATTTGTGGGTATACCTGTGGAAGATTTTGTTGGGTTGATAAGTGCAAAAACTGAGTCTTTGATGCATTACAAACAACAAGATTATTTTTACCCCACTCAGAGATACGAGCCAAGTCAGACATTAGGTGTGCCATAGCCTCATCCCCTGTTTGTTGAAGTAACTGCTGAGATGGACGTTGTGGGAATCGAATGGAAAGGTGAAGGGTGGAGTCATCAGCATATGAGCGTATAGGGCTAGATATACAGCTTAGAAGGTCGTTGATGAATAAAAGGAAGAGAGTTGGTGATAGGACAGAGCCCTGAGGAACACCACTGTTAATAGATCTAGAAGAACGAAGGCCATCTACAACAGCAGCTATAGAACGACCAGAAAGGAAGCTATAGATGAAGGCACAGATAGGATAGAAACCGTAAGAGGGCAGTTTGGAAATTAAAGATTTATGCCAGACTCGATCGAAAACGTTTGAGATGTCAAATGCAATGACAAAACTTTCGCCAAAGTCTTGAAAGGAGGATGATTAGGAGTCTGAAAGGTAGGTGAGAAGATCGCCTGTGGAGCGTCCCTGACGGAACCCATACTGACGATCAGAAAGAAGGTTGTGATAGGAATGACGCTTTAAAATTTTTCTATTAAGAATAGACTCGAAAACTTTTGAGATACAGGATGTTAAAGCAATTGGACGATAGTTAGAGGGTTGGGATATGGTCACCCTTCTTTGGGACTGGCTGAATGAGAGCAAACTTCCAGCAAGAAGGATAAGTACAAGTTGATAGACAAAGGCAAAAGAGTTTGCCTAGGCAGGGTGTAAGCACAGAAGCACAGTTCTTGAGAAAAACACGAGGGACTCCATCAGACCCATATGCCTTATTAGTACTGAGGCCTGTGATGGCAGAAAATACATCAGCTGAAGAAATTTTAATATTAGCCATGAGGAAGTCAGAGGGGGGAAGTGATGAAGGAACAGCACTTAAATCGTCTAAGGTGGAATTGGAGGAGAAAGTCTGAGTGAAGAGATCTGCTTTATCTGTAGAAGAAATATCTACAGAGCCATCAGAGTAGAAGAGAGGAGGGAAGGATGATGAGGAAAAGTTGTTAGAAAGGTTTTTGGCAAGTGCCAGAATGAGCGGGAAGAATTCGAATTAGAGAGTTGAGAGCATTTAGTTCCGATGAAATTATTTTTAGCAGAGCGAAGAACAAACTTAGCACGATTTCGGGCAGAAACGTATTAAAGATGTGATTCAGGGGTGGGTTGGCTCCGGTACCTTTTATAGGCTCTCATTGTTGCGGACAGCATTAGAACAAGCATGATTAAACCAAGGCTTTCGTGCATTAGTCAGAGGATATGAGAAAGGAATGTATGCTTCCATGCCCGAGAGAATAACCTCCGTAATGCACAAGGCACACTCAGATGGCTCCCGGCCATGGAAGCACTAATCACTCCAGGGAAAATCAAAGAAGTACTGCCTGAGGGACTCCCAATCCGCAGCTCCAAAGTGCCAAAGACGACGTTTCTTTGGAGGGTCCACATGCTGTACCGGAGCAATAAGACAGGTTAAGGTGGTAAGGTTGTGATCGGAGGAGCCCAATGGAGAGAAAAGATTAACAGTGTTAGCAGAAGGATTAGTTGTAAGGAAGAGGTCAAGTATGTTGGAGCTCTCTCCAAGGCAGGTAGAGTGCTGTACAAGCTCCTCTAGGTCATTAAGGATAGAAAAGGTGTAGGGTCGTTCACCAGGTGGATCAGTGAAAGGAGAGGAGAGCCAAAGGTGGTGGTAAACATTGAAATTTCCAAGAATGGAGATTTCAGAGAAAGGAGAAATGGATAGAATGTGTTCCATCGTAGAAGTGAGATAGTCAAAGAAGTTTTGATAGTCAGTAGAATTAAGAGAGAAGTAAACAGCACAGATATATTTAGTCTGAGAATGACAGGAAAGCCGAAGCCAGAGTGTAGAGAATACAGAAGATTCGAGTTCAGGAACACGAGGGCAAGATAAGTTGTTGCGTACATATACACAACAGCCACCTTTGGCTTTGAAATGAGTATAGAGAAAGTAGGGGGATACAGAAAAGGGTCTCCTGTCAGTTGCCTCAGACAGCTGAGTCTCACTTAGAAAAATAAGGTGAAGTTTAGAGAAGGAGAGGTGGTGCTCAACAGAGTGAAAGTTAGAGGGAAGGGCACGAATGTTACAGAAATGAAGAAGAAGAGAGTCAGACAGTGGTTCCAGGCACCTTGAGTCATCACCGGGAGAGGGGCAGAAGGTGGGGGCATTTATGGTCCCTCCCCTGGGGTTGGTGGGGGCTCCCATCATCCAGTCACTTAATGGTAGTGGTACTCTGTTTTTAAGGTAGCTCTACATTGACTGGCAAGCTAAATTTTTTCCTGTAAACCAGGAAAGCATTTACAATGCCAGGTAGTAACCTTTTAACCAACCAACACGTGTTCCCTGAGTAACAACAGGTGGGTTGGCAGAGGGTTAGTGCTCCTCCCCAGAAAACAAGTAACTAAAAATACCAACAAGAAGCCTCGGTCCAGGACTGACCAAAAGGTGATGAATAAAGACCGAACAAAGGACATGGTATGGATAGCTACATGGAATTCAACGAGTGCAAATGATGAGGTGAAAGAAATAGAGATTGTCCAGGTGCTTGAGTGTGAGAAAGTGGATGTATGTGGATTAAATGCAACTAAATGATGAGGTGAGCGTGTGAGAGAATGGGAGTATTGATGAGGTATATGTGCGGGAGTAGGTGAGAATGAGAGGGCAAAAGGAGTGTATATTATTGTGGGTAAAAGATTGAAGAAGAATATAAGAGAATATGGATCAGTTGGCCCAAGGATTGTATGGGTAAGACTGAAAGTTGGACTACAAATGTAGGCGATTGTGTGCATGTATGCGCCAATGCAAGATCGTGCAAGCAGAGTGAGAAAAGAGTTCTGGACAAATGTGGAAATGTGCTTGGAAAAGTTTGAAATGAATGAGAGAGTGTTTTTGACTGGATATTTGAATGGAAAAGTAGGGAATGTGAAGGTGGATGGAGTAGTTGGTGAGTGGGGTGTACCTGCAGAGATGGATGAAAATGGCAGTGCTTTAGTGGACATTAGTGCCAGGAGGGGGTTGGTGATAGCCAGTACTCTCTTCAGGCACAAAATGATCCATAGGTATACGTGGCAAGTGATGAGAAGGGTAGATGGTGAACTGAATGAACGGAAGGCAATGATTGATTATGGATATGTGGATGAACGGATAAGAAGGGGTGTAATGGATGCAAGAGTATATAGAGGCTAGGAGAGTGGACTTGCTGACCACCACTTGGTGGTGGTCAGAATCAGTGTCCAAACGAAATGGAAAAATAGAAGGAGAGAAGGGCAAGACGAAGTAGTATATGCAAGGAGGGCGGAAAGGTTAAAAGAGGATGGAAAAAGGGCAGAATATAAAAGAAAAGTGGAGGAGCGTTGGGTAAATATGGATTGGAGCAGATGGGGGACGTGGCAAGTTATTCACAGAAGAAATCTGTGCAGCACGTGAGGTGGTGTGTGGGGTGAAGAGAAGACGAAAACAGGTGCAGGAAACAGCATGGTGAAATGAAAAGGTGAGAGAGGGTGTGGCACAAAAGAAGAAAGCACATAATGAATGGATGAGAAACGGGCATGCAAGAAGTTGAGAGACGGGAAACAGTTGTATGTAGAGAGGAAGAGAGAGGTGAAAAGATTAGTAAGAGAAAGAGTAAGAAGAGAGTGCATGGGGAATTTGGAATTTGAGTGTAAAGTTGAGGGAATGTAAGAAAATGTTCTGGAAAGAGGTAAAGAGAGTTTGACAAGGTGCCAAAAAAGTTGGTTGGGAGTGAAAGATAAAAATGGTAGATTACTAGTGGAGAAGGAAGAAAAAGTGAGCAGATGGAGAAAACACTTTAACGAATTGTTTAACATAGAGAATGAAAGTAATGCGAGTATAAGTGGCTTGGATATGGCTGGGAGATTGAGGGGATGTGAGAAAAGAGGAAGAAATCAGTAGGATGGAAGTCATGGTGTGACTCTCTATTCTTGCAATAAGTGAGTCTTGAGTTTTTATTGTTATTTTGATAATTGAAGAGCAGGAGGAGTTAAAGATGAAATACAGGGAGTTGATCTTGATTTATTATCTTCAGAGAAAGTCTTAAGTTGAGCAGCGTATAATACAGAGACAATATACTTAGTAAATCTAGTTGGACCCCTCTTCTTGTTCACTCTCTCCACTACCTGTCCATTCTATGGCTAACATCCTTCTGAGCTCTGCTTCCTAAATTCTGGTGTAGCAGGGGTCGTGTCATGTGTGTTACACTGTTGTTGAAATGTTCTAGAAGCCTGTGTGTGAGTATGTGTGTATGTGTGTGTATGGTCACTAGGCATTGTTCATGTGCTTATCTCACTGACACACTACCTATCTCATCCCCTGACTTGCTGCTATCAGTGTATTGTCAACATTTCTTCACTTAGACTTGCAAACTCATATCCCATTCCCAGGCTTGCCTGGTGCTCTGTCTATCTGTCTATCTATCTATCTATCATGTTTTCTATACTGAATTGTATTTATAATATGGAGTCCTGACATTGCTCGGTCACGCTGCTGGAGTTCCTCCTACAGCAATCATTATTGACATATGCTAATCCATTAATACATAATAGTCTTCTCCTTAACTTTTAATATATAATATTGATTATAATATTGTACAGGTATATTCATGGTAAATTGCAATGATCTAGTAATATTACATTTTAAACAAGCTGTATACATAATTGAATAAATGCACTAAAGTTAAACTACTGAACTGTAATATAGTTTGTAAATTGGTTATTGTAGTAAAATGCATACATGCCCAAAAAAAAAAAAAAAAGTGTAACGTTAAGATTATGGTAAGAGCTATTAATATATCATTTAATGATAATGCTGCTGGTATAGCATACTTCTATATCATGGGTCATTCTTCTTTGTATTTTTTTTATATTTTTAATTAATACTATATACAAAATATGTACAGTTCATTCAGGGGGGTTAATTTGGATGTTAACTCTACCCCCACTTAATACTGACTCCAAATTTGCAATTCTTACATGCATTCTGTGCATTGCGAACAGCACTACTGCAAATACAATGCAGAAGATTATAAAGACAGTAGGTGCTGGGCTATACACATAATATGGGTTGAACATACTCAAACTCAAATCTTCCCAGGGCTTCATTGTTTCATTGATCAGTTGCATAGTTTCAAACGTAGGTGAAGTCAACTTAATACTTGTGCTCATGTTTAAGTTCATATCAGGCAGTGGGTGGAATTGTTTGTGTGTATGATTGAGGATGGTGTAGTGATTGATGGTGGATAAAGTGGACATGGATGGTGTAAATACCACACAGCAGTCTGGTGTTATGTGTAATCCTGAGGCTGAAGTATGAGATGGTGGTATATCTGGACAGACTATGCAAACTGATGTGTTATGAGTGAAATAAAAAAACTGTGAGTGTCCGATGTGTTGATGGTGTACAAGCTTATCTGGAGCAAAAGTGAAGTTACAATGATGATGCATATTGTTATTTCTGACTGTATCAGTAGGCTGAAACGTGAAAATGTATGCAGGACAAAGGTGAACAGCATATAAGGACGTGCGGCACTTTCGTTCAATCGTTGATTCCCTTGCGAAAGTGACAGTGTTCCGTCTCTTGGAGACCATGATGAGTTCGGTGTCAGTGTTGATGTTGATGATGACCAAAGTGTTATTATTCTTAGAAGGGAAGGGGTGTATTTGGTATACTGTGAACAGGTCTTCAGTTATGAATGGTACATGAACTACTACTGATGTTGGTGTTAGTGTTGCTTCTAAATATGGATAATATTGCATGAATTCCCTACTTCGGAACAAAGGCTTCAATTTATGTTTATGTATGCCTTGACTAATTATCTGACGTAGCTTATGAACTGGAAGTAAGTCAATTGTGATCTTGCCATCACCAGCATTCGAAATTCCTTGCATATGTGCCCTGTAACGAACTCTAGTGTTGTCTAATTGTAGAAGTATTGTGTCAATATGTTCTGTGATGATGGAGAATTGTTGGAAAAGTGTTATGTTACCTTTCATTTCATTTATTTTATCTACACTTTCGAGATCTATGTTTTCTGCCTTTTTCAGATTTTTCACAATTGTCTTCATTGCTGAGTTATGTCCTGTGATGAATTTATCTTGGTATGTTAGTACCTGAGCTATTTTATTAAATTTGTTGTTTATTTCTTTAAGGTCTTCCTCTGTAGCCAATCCAAAAATGTTCCCAAGAACAGCGCCACCCAGGTCGAACAAACCGCGCTTTTGGCGAGTACGTGTGATGTTCTTGTTGCTCAATACCTCCGTTCCATAAGATGGGAGATCTTGGATCATGATGAGCATAGTTGACTTAGCCTGTTCTATTTTCCATTTCGCTAACTTCACTATTTCATCCACTTCCTTTGTGTTATGTGCTTGTGAAACATAGTCTCCTATCATGAAGTCCAGGGTTCTCATGGGTTTTGCGATATTTTCTAGATAAGAAGGTAATTCATACATGTAATCCAGACTTATTTCAGTACTCATGACGTCTTTCACGATTGACGTAGTGGCCGTTGGAGCTATGAGGCATCCTTGCCATACTATGTGTTGGGGGTCTAAGTGAACTTATCCTCTTGCTATGTAGAGGAGAATCCATAGCATAAGTCCCTTCATCGCAACCTACCGACAAAGAAATCTATTAATTTCCTAATATGGTCATGCTGTGGTCGATGATAGTGATGATGTGCGTTACGGTTGATTGTTATTTCATTTATAGAAGGAGTTTAAATCGATATTTAATTCTCGTAAATGATGTAATGTAGATTTTATTGGAACAGTTGCGCCTATGTTTGATTGTTTGGTATATGACCTTAATTTATTTTTGTAATTATTGTTGTTTTATTGATTGGTTTCATGAGTTACGTTCGTTTGTTCGGTTGTATCCGATACTGAATAATTATTGGATAATTCCCTTGAAACTCGTTTTAAATGGTCAGTATGAACTTGTTTCTCTTCGCCACTAGACAGTGACTTAATTAAAACTTTGGTTTTATGTTAATTACTCTGTATGGGCCCTCAAATTTTGGGGATAATTTATTGTTTCTCTTATGAATGATACCATAAACAATGTCTCCTAAGCTGATAGGTGAATCTCTTGCCTTCTTGTTAAATACCTCCGTCATTTCTTCCTTGCACATTGTTAATTGTTTTTTGACTCTTTTGTGTATGTCCTGGAATTCACGTAAACGGAGTTTAGAGTAATCATCGTAATTGTATATGGGCAGACTGTCACCTTCTAGGAGCTCAAATGGTAGTTTTTTATCCGTCCCATATATAATGAAATGTGGTGTGTCACCTATGGATTTATTTATAGATCCATTAATTGAGGCTTCTACTCTGGGAATCCAATCATCCCAGCATGCATAATTTTCATTGAGAATGTGTCGTAGCACATCTAATACTTTTTTGTTTTGTCTCTCTACTAACCCATTAGATGCTGGGTGATAGGCTAAAACATTAACCTTTTTGATGTTGTATTGTTTACATATTTCTTGTAAGATATCAGAATTAAATTCTCCTCCATTATCACTTATTAGTACCTTTGGGGTAGTAAAGCGACATATTACATTATCTGTTATTGCCTTTGCTACTGTCTCTGCTGTTTTATCTTTAATTGGAGCTAAAATGACATAACGGGAAAAATGATCTGTTGCTATGAATAGGTATTGGTTATCATTGTATGATAATGGGATCTTGAGTAAATCAACAGCGACAACGTCCCATGGTTGATGTGGTACAGGGTAATTACCCATCGGTGCAGGTGTGATTGGGTATCCTTTGTGTTTTGCACATGATTCGCATCTGTCTATATGATTGTTTATATCTTTTCGTAATGAAAGCCAGTAATATAACAGCTGGGTTTGTTTGAATGTTTTATCCTTTCCAGGATGTTCTGCATGTGGGCTATCGTGTATCGTTCGTAATACTTGGGATATCATGTCATTAGGTACTGCCAACTGGTTAGTATTTCTTTGGCGTTTTGGTTGTTTCGGGTTGATCTTGTATAAAGTATTATTGACTATTGTGAATTGTTCGAGTGGTACATGCAATTTGGGTAATTGTATGTCATCTCCACTTTCTAATTTGTATATAACTTTAGACCATATTGAGTCAAGTCCTTGTGCTTTTGTGATATCATCATGGTTTGGGATATTTCCTTTGAGATCTAATGCCGCGACCTGAATTGTGTTCGGGTTCCTAGATAATGTGTCGGCTACTATGTTCATTTTACCTTGTATATAATGAATTTGTACATTGTAGTTTTCAACTGTACATTTCCATCTTGTTCTCCTCCCAGAGAGGAGTTTTTCTTTAAACATACCCACTAATGGTTTATGGTCGGTGAATAAATGTATTTCGTAACCATTTACCAAATCTCGACACTTTTGTAATGCAAAAACCACTGCAAGTGCCTCTAAGTTTGTAGTGCAATAATTTTTCTCTGCACCTTTTTTTTGTCTGCTGGGAAATGCAATTGGTTGATTCTTTCCTCTTTTATCTTCCTGCATCAGTACAGCCCCTAATCCTTTAACTGATGCGTCTGTACAGATAATAAATGATTTTGTGAAATCCGGATATGCCAAACAAGGTGCATTTGTTAGTTTAATTTTTAGATTGTTAAATGCTTGTTTTTGTTCTTCTTCCCATTGGAATATAGCATCTTTTTTGAGTAGTTGGAATAGAGGAAAGGCTATATGAGAGAACTGTGGTACGAATGACCTATAATACCAAGCTAGACCTAAAAATTGTCTAACTTCGTCAGTCGTAGTGGGTTCAGGAAAATCTCTCACTGCCTGTATTTTGTCATCAGTGGTATGAATACCATTAGAACTTAATTTCTGGCCTAAGAAATTTATTTCCTTAAAGCAAAATTTGCATTTTGAAAGCTTAATTTTTAAACCAGCATCACAAAGCTTTTGTAAGAGTAAGTCTTATTTCTTGAGATGTTCTGTAATATTTTTCGTTGCGATTATAATATCGTCAAGATAAACAAATATTCCTTGTCCTAAAATTCCGGACAATACGTAATTCATAAGACGCTGGACTGTGCCTGGGGCTGTCCTCAGTCCCATCGGCATCCTTGTATATTGGTAGTGTCCTTTATTTCTGGAAAAGACAGTGTATTTACGTGACTCCTGTTCAACCAGTATTTGGTAATAACCATTTAGTTGATCGATTGTGGAAAATACATTATTTTCCGATCCAATATTCTGTAGAACGTCGCTTAGCAATGGCATGGGAAATCGGTCTGGGTTTGTGTGATTGTTTAACTTACGGTAATCTACTACCGCACGCATTTCTCCATTTCGTTTGGCCACGAAGAATAATGAGGCATTCCACGGAGAGACTGAAGGTTCAATAATTCCAAGTTTTAATATTTCATCGACATACTGATTTGCAAGTATACGTTGAGATTGTGGGATGCGGTAGGCTGGTACGAAAATAGGTGGTGTTTCTGGGTCACATTAATCTTGTGATTAATCAGGTTAGTGCACCCTAATTGTTCTCCGGGTAATGCTACGGTGTCCCTGTGTGTTTCCAGCAGGGTTAACAAATCATTTTCTTCATCAAATTCACCTGAGTGAATTAAATTCTCTTTTATGCTTTCTCTATCCGTACATTTTATCTCACTTGTCACTCCAGCTATAACTATTTCCTTCACAGGGGCGGGACATTTTTCATTATTAACTATGCAAGTCCCCTTTTTCAACTGTACTTCCCCATTCATGTGATTAATTATCAATATCTGAGTTTGCCCTTCGTCGTTCATCTGACATAATGCGTTTTCTACTGACAATCCTTTTACTTTACATAATTCTTCTAAGACAAGAACAGTACTATTCCGTAATTTGCTCTTTCTGGTAACTTTCATATAGGAATTAGGTGGTATAACTAAATCATTGGTGAGATGGGCGGGAAAAACTGATAAATCAGTACTGCTACCTGGGTCTCTAATCATGGAGGCTGGAGCTGGTGGTGTGAGTGGATCTATACACTCATCTGTTTGTGTATGTTTGTTTAAGCTTTTAATATTACCAATTCTTTTTGGTTCTCTTTTACTAATCGGTGAGGGTTCTGATGGTATTTCCTCTATGAATTCATTGTCATAGTTTATTCCATTCCTTTGTTGAAGTAAAGTTATTTTCTCTGTTCTCATGCATCTTAAACCCAGTAACATATGAGCTTTAATTGCTAAGTTTTCAATGATACAGAAAAATGCAGAGAATGGTCTTGTAGTCTCTGTGAAACTGATATTTAATCTTATCATACCTTTCACTGTAATTTGTTTTCCATCTACCGTGTATAAATCTAAATCAGCTTCATCCAGAAAAGTTACTTTCTTCTTATTTTTAAGAATTCTGTTTATTTCTTCTTGTGTTATTAAGTTCACTGTAGAGCCTGTGTCTAAAAATAAGGAAACGTTTTGATCCTCACATACAGCTGGTATCAAGATACACTCATTTCCCAACATGCCTCCTATGAGAATTTTGACTTGCTTTTCTTTACGTTTGTTCGTTTTTTGTCATGACTTGGTCTTCCCCCGACTTTTTCTACTGTTTTGCAGTTACTGGTCCAGTGCCCTTGGCATCTATGATGCCTACAGTAGGGACCAAATCCTTGTGTCTTTTGTCTATCCTCTTTTGTTTTGATAAAGCATTCATTCCTTGTGTGTCCTGGTTTTGCACAATAATGACATAGAATGCATCTATCTCTTGACTGTGACCTACGAGGTGACCTCCCAAATGTAGTGTTGCCTGTGGCACGATATCTGCTCGGGCTGCGAGGAAACTTATGAAGCCTGTAGCCTGGTGTTTGTGATCGAACCCTCGACACATTTAGTTGTTTGCTCTGCCTGCTTTCGGGTCGCGATCGATTTTGTTCTCTGTTTGGAGTCGTTGTAGATGTCTTCACAGCTGATACTGTCTCAGGTATTCTCATTCTACTAGAAAGCACGTGTGTGTCGATCATCTCTGCTTTACTGCACTGCATCTCTACCTCGTTCATTAAGTCTAGAAAGCACATGCCTGGGGTGTACGCGATCGTCTTGGTGATCTTAAGGGTCCTATCAGGTAATTTACACAAGGCACCTACATAACCAATGATGTCCATGACGAGGTCTGGGAACATCTTTCCATCATCTGTTATCCAGTTTGAGTTTTCCAGAGAAGCTAATAATGTTCTTTTGATTGTGGAGACATCAGCAGTTATTTCACTGAGCACATGGTTTGTAGTGTGCTCCCTTACAAGATCTACAATCTTATGTAATTCTGGAATTATACCTGACAAGAAGTCCATACCTCCAGAAAATTTCTTCAAAAATTCAGTTTTAAATTCATCATATGTCTTAGCATTGAGGAGCTTATCTGACTTTAGTAAATTGCTTGCTGGACATCGTTCCTGGCTTATGCAAGATGAAAAAATGGCAATTTTCTCTTGTTCATCTAGTATGTGTCTTTTGGTAAAGATTTGTTCTCACTGACTGACAAATGAAATGACGTCAATACGATCTTTTTCTGTGCCAGAGAATTTTGGGGCAGTTTTATCTTCATGATAAATGTAAACATGAGGTGGAGATGTTTGATCCGCGGTATTTGTTGCATCATTCATTTTCACTGTTTGCTCTGGTAATTTAACTTGGACTTGTTTATCGTTGTGTGAGGGAATAGTGGAATAGGTTCGGCCTGAACGGTGAACCCTGTTAAGTATATTGTCATATGTGTGCAAGTCTGGGACAAAGTCCTCCCTTGCTACGTCAGAGGGGGTTTCCCACTCATCATCTAGAACTGACGTATTTGTTTCTTTATCTTTAGTCTGTGTTGAGTTTTGTACAATGAGTGTGTTGCCTTGGTGCTCTCCTAATTGTGGATCCACTGTGGGCGCTAATTGTTTATCATCTGGTATTAACGTGGGTGGTGGCGAAAATATCCCTGTCATTAAGTTATGGTGTTATGAAATATACCTTTTGTTTATGTCCTAACTAAATAGATGAGTAAATGAGTTGTAATAAATGATAGATAGTGAGTGTATAAGTGTATATATAGAAATAAATAAAAGAAGTTGATTATACCTAATTTTAGCACTGAGAAGAAATGAGTAAGTAAAATTTCACCCACTTGATACAGATCGGAGAGGCGTGTCGATGCAACTGTCGATCTCAGAAGAAAAATGCAGGTTTGAGTGAAGATCTCTTGATAATTCTAGGGCTGTGTTGATGGACGATATTACTCAGGAAATTCCATGGCCTGGTGCATGTAGTGGCTAACAGCTGTAGTCACAGGCAAACCTCAGCATAGAACGTCGAATTTCCAACTCAATACTGTGGAAATAAATGAGTATGAGTAGGAGCTATGTGAATAATGAGTAATGAGTAGTGGGTGAGAAGTGCCTGGTGTCAGTCACACGTTGATTGGCGTGGCCTTGTGTCAGCAAACTCGCGTGGTGATGTCGTCTCAGCAGATACACATGGTGACGTCGGCTTCCCACACTGGTAGCTGTGGTGAGTAACTGAGTAGCGATGCGTAACCTGGGTGAAGA
Source organism: Coenobita brevimanus (assembly GCF_032717465.1). Taxonomy (NCBI): domain Eukaryota; kingdom Metazoa; phylum Arthropoda; class Malacostraca; order Decapoda; family Coenobitidae; genus Coenobita; species Coenobita brevimanus. The sequence continues at coordinate 7,888,077 of NC_137022.1, read as the reverse complement.
AAGGTGAGTAAGATGCATTATAAATGTGGCTCTGGTGTTTTGCTGTGTGTCTTGACCTCTGCGTCAGCGATGGAGGTAGGCAGGAGAGAGTGTTGGGGTTTTGTGTGCTTGTTGCTTTGGTCTTTCTTTTTCTTTACTTGCTTTGTTTTTTATTCTTTTTGCTGCTGCTTGAAGTTGCGTGAAGATTTTGTAGACTTGTAGGCTCATATGCTCGTACGCTGCCACCAGTGTGACTCTCTATTCTTGTAATAAGTGAGTCTTGAGTTTTTATTGTTATTTCGATAATTGAAGAGCAGAAGGAGTTAAAGATGAAATACAGGGAGTGATCCTGATTTATTATCTTCAGAGAAAGTCTTAAGTTGAGCAGCGTATCATAGAGAGACAGTATACTTAGTAAATCTGGTTGGACCTCTATTCTTGTTCATTCTCTCCACTACCTGTCGGTTCTATGGCTAACCTCCTTCTGAGCTCTGCTTCCTAAATTCTGGTGTAGCAGGGGTCGAGTCACGTGTGTTACACTGTTGTTGAAATGTTCTAGAAGCCTGTGTGTGAGTATGTGTGTATGATCACTAGGCATTGTTTGTGTGCTTATCTTGCTGACACACTACCTATCTCATCCCCTGACTTGCTGCTTCCAGTGTATTGTCAACATTTCTTCACTTAGACTTGCAAGCTCATATCCCGTTCCCAGGCTTGCCTGGTGCTCTGTCTATCTGTCTATCTATCTATCTATCATGTTTTCTATAATGAATTGTATTTATAGTATGGAGTCCTTACAGTGGAAGCGATGAAGAAAGCTAGAATGGGGAAAGCCCCAGGGACTGATGGAGTGTGTGGTGAAATGCTGAAGCATGGGGGAGAGATAGTAGTAGAAAGGATGTGGAAGATGTGCAGACTGGCCTGGATGGAAGGTAGATTTCCCTAACTGACAGAGTTAGGGAAATAACAGAGGAATTAGTTGGAGAAGAGCGGGAGGTTTCAAGAAGGGAAGAGGTTGTGTAGATCAGATATTCATTCTTAAATCTTTAGTGGAAAAGTCTCTAGAGAAGGAAAAGAAGTTGTATGCGGCCTTCATGGATTTGGAGAAAGCATATGACATAGTGGATAGACAAGGGTTGTGGAAAGTATTAAGAATAAATGGAGTAGATGGGAAGTTATTGAATTCCGTGAAGAGTATGAATGAGGGTGCTAAGGCTGCAGTGCGTGTGGGTAGTGAACTGAATGAATTTTCTATTTGAAGGTTGGACTGAAACAGGGGTGTGTCATGTCTCCATGGTTGTTCAATCTGTATATGGATGGGGTTATAAAAGAGATACAAGGCAGGGCAGTGGATGCTGGAGCAACCGTAAAGAGAGAGGGCAGTGTTTGGAAACTCCCTGTACTATTATTTGGAGGTGATACTGTGTTGTTAAGTGAAGACGAAGGGGAGCTGCATGGCTTGGTGGATGAGTTTGGAAGAATATGTAAGAAACGGAATCTAAAGGTGAATGTAAGGAAGAGTAAAGTTATGGTCTTCGGGAGAGGTGAAGTAGGTGAATGTACAGCGAGGTTAGATGAGGAGGAAATGGAAAATGTGAGTGCATTTAAGTTCTTGGGTAGTGTGATGAGTAAGGATGGAAGTTTAGAGGGTGAAGTGCTTGAGAGGGTACAACAAGGAAGAAAGGTTGCTGGTTCCTTGAAAGGAGTGATAAGAAACAGAGAAGGGAACATGGAAGTGAAAAACTCATTACAGTGTTGTGATACGAGCTCTAACATATGGAAGTGAAGCTGGGGCATTATTGGAGGGACAGAATTCAAGAGTGAGAGCTGTGGAAATGAGTTATTTGAGAGGAGCATGTGGAGTCACCTGGAGAGGCAGATTGACAAATGAGGAAGTGAAGGATCGTTGTGGTGTGGATGCGGATGTGATAGGAACGATTAGGAGAAATACATACAGGTGGTTTGGCCATGTGGAGAGGATGGAGAGTGAGAGACGAAAGAGGAGAGTGTATGTGAGGTGGAGGGGGGGAGAGGGAGGGGGAGGCCAAGGATGAATTGAAGGGATGGAGTGGAGAGGTATATGACAAAGGGTGTTGTGAGGTGGGAACAGGGGAGTGAAATGGCGGGGGAAAGGGCGACATGGAGGTGATTTGTTTGTGGCCATCCCTTGCGCGATTAAGGCGTCTGGCAATAGATAGATACACACACACACACACACACACACACACACACATACATACACACCTGCTATACAAATACTGTATTCGGTATATATATTAATATTTTTTTTTTTTTACTTTTTTATCTTTTTTCAATATTACATCATTTATTGGAAAAAAATACCTAATCTAGAAACCCTAAAATTAATAACCTAACAGACAAATTGCTAACCTGTACTAAAACCTAAAGATACAAATAGCAACACCTACACTAATGGTAAAAATACCTCAACCAAGAGAACATCATCGACTGCAGATATGTAATGCCTTTCTACATTACATACCTGCACTCATCACCTGCTGACTGTCAGTCAAGGCGCAAACTAATATAGGGGACATCAGTATATGAAAGAGAACCGGACAAGTGAGGAACATTTCCATATTCGTCAGCTGTCGACACTAATTAGGACAACTTGAACAAGACGGTATAAAGTACTTACATAATATGTACAAGATGTGAAGTACCCCAGCCAACAGACCACCAAGAGAGACTGGAAGAACGAGGGGGGTGAAGGAGGGAGGGGGATAGAGAGGGAGGGAGAATGTAAAGAGGAGAGGAGAGAATCGGAGGGTGCAGGTAAGGAGGGAAGGAGAGGGGGATGGAGGGGTAGGAAGGAGGTAAGGGGGGAGGGAGGACGGATGAGGGATGGAGGGAGAATGAAGGAAGCGTGTCCTTCAAGGCAGAGGAAGAGTTGGAGGGAGACGATGGGTGGAAGGATAAAGAGGGGAAAGGAAAGAAAGGAAAATGAGGAAAAGTAAAAAAAAAAAAGGGGGGGGAGAGAGAGAGAGAGAGAGAGGGAGATGGGTGGAAGAGAAGAGGGGAGGAGGAAGAAGGGGTGTGAAGGGAGGGAGGTGGTGGAAATAGGAAAGTTTGTGGAAAGGGGGGAATGAACTAGGGGAGGGATGGAGGAAGGGTGGGAGGTAAAACTCGGCGGCTCGTGGTCAGTCTGGCTTGAGCTTTGGAAGTAGGAAGTTAGTCTATGATTTTGGTACGACATTTTATTTCCATTTTCTTCCCATTGAGTGCTTTTATGTAGATAATATTGATCATAATTTGTATTGTAAACACATTTAAGTAGTTTTAAAGATTACTCAGATAATTGAAATCGTAATAGCTGACAATAGAAGGGCAACTGATCTGTGTGTGGGGTTTGGGGTGGCGTGTGTGTGTGTGTGAAGACTGAAATGAGCGTAAGGTTTTGGGTGTGGAATTTGTTTTTGATATATGTATGGATATTTTAGTGTTCGTGTTTTTTATGGGTTTTGGGTATGATGGCTTCCCGGCCGTACTGGCACACCGCCCTATGCGTGTCTCATTCGTGTTTACGAGGAGTGAGGAGGATGTAGACGCCATGCTTAGGCCTCAGCATGAAGGGTGAGCTTTCCATCTCGATGTTTTCGTGACCTGGCGGTATCCTGAGGTCAGCTGCCAGGATCAGCTTGGCCAGGGCAACCTTGGTCTCCATCAGGGCGAACCGCATGGCTGGAGAGGAAATATGGTGTAATTAACAACTGAAATGCGTCTGTAAAGGAACTTCAGGGACTTGGATGATAAGTGAGTGTCTGCTCCATTTCACTGGTCGAAGTCGATACTTCTCCCTATACAGTGCCTTCTCTCTCCTTGCTCTCTGGACCCTACCTCGCCCATTATTTAAGAAAGAAGTTCATGACTGTAATAATATTAATAATAATAATAATAGTAATAATAATAATAATAATGATAATAATAATAATAATAATAATAATAATAATAATAATAATATACCTTTATTTCCACAATGGAATCAATGTAACGTAAGAAGCAAATAAATACCTAACAAAACAATGGTAAGCTGTAATAAAACTAAATCGCCAAGGAAGATGTGTTAGGGAATCTCAGCTGAGGAGAAGATGGAGGTTGAAATCTTGAGCATATTTACGATTCCTTTTCCTTCCTTCAAAACAGCCCAAGACATTTTATTTTCTTAAATGGAACATAATTTTTACATCAACACAAGACACTACCATTCTCCATTCTCCCTTGCATCATTATATTATGTTCTTGGCATGGGGGGGTGAAACTTGATGTTAGAAGATTGTTTTGATCTGTGTTGTTTTGGTGTCTGTGTATATCTGTCAGTCAGTCTCAGTCAGTCAACCAGTCAGTCCATCAGTCAGTCAGTCAGTCAACCAGTCAGTCCATCAGTCAGTCAGTCAGTCCATCAGTCAGTCAGTCAGTCAATCAGTCGGTCAGTCAATCTTGTCCTTCAGGTGAAAACAAATTACAGAAACGATACATCCTTTCACATAAACTTGGCCCAGATTTTTGTCCTGTTGCTGGTTAAGAGTGACCTTTGGTTCCTTCTTTTTTGCATAAAAGAAAGGTTTTCTTGATACAGCACTTCGGCCGGTATTCCTCTCTGGTAAGGAGGCTCCCTAACACCTGTTCCTCAGTGATTTATTTTCCAGACGCCTTTGGCTCCTTCTTTTTTGGATTAAAAAAAAAAAAAAAGGACTTTCTTGATATAGCACTTCGACCGGTATTCCGGTCTGGTAAGGAGGCTCCCTAACACCTCTTCCTCAACGATTTATTTTCCAAACCCCTCATTGATATCCGATGGTCTCCTTCTTATTTCTTTTAAATGTCGACATTGACTGCATGATAACACACAAGAATATAGTAACGGAGCAGAATCAGAAATAAATTGTAAGGTAGAGGTGTTAGTAACCTTCCTGAAAAACACACAAGAATATAGTAACGGAGCAGAATCAGAAATGAATCGGTAAGGAAAAGGTGTTAGTTAGTAAGCTCCCTAACCTTACTAGAACTCGGCCCTTCCACGTGATTAATATAAGACTATGTGTGACCTGGGGGAGGGCAGCGAAATGGCGGGTGACTGGGCGACATGGAGGAGATTTGTTTGTGGCCACCCCTTATGGGATTAAGGCGTCTGGCAAATAGATAGATAGATAAACAGAATATCTTGCCAAAATTCAATATTCAAGGTAGAGATGGCAATTTTAATTCAAGTTGGGATGAAAGGAGTATAATGTTTAGGCTAAATTAGAGTTAAATGGACACAGGGAAGCCATGCCCGTGTCCCCATGTCTCATTCTGACCCCATGTCATATTCTGACCACATGTCCTATTCTGAACCCAGATCCTGTTTTGTTCCTAAGTTCTATTCTGACCCCATGTCCAATTCTGACCCCACATGTCCTATTCTGACCCCCAAGTCATTCTGACCCCACATGTCCTATTCAGACCCCATGTTCTATTGTTCCCATGTCCTATTCTGACCCCATGTCCTATTTTAACCCCACAATTCCTATTCTGACCCCATTTCCTATTCTGACCCCATGTCCTATTCTGACCCCATGTCCTATTCTGACCCCATTTCCTATTCTGTCCCCATGTCCTATTGTGTCCCCATGTCCTAATCTGTCCCCATGTCATATTCTGACCCCATTTCCTATTCTGACCTACATAACCTCACCTAAACAGTTCCGTGGTCCCATTCCAAAGGGCATGTGGGTGAAACTCTTGATGTTGACCTTGTTCTCGGGCAGGAAGCGGTCAGGCTGGAACTGCTCAGGGTCGGGCCAGTAGCGGGGGTCGTGGTGAAGACTCCACACAGGGAAGTGCAGCCCGTCCCCCTCCTTCAGGTGCAGATTAGTTCCGGGGATGCTGGAGGAAAGGTGGGTGTAAATGTCTTGAATACACCTGTGACTGTCTTGGAGATTTAATTAGTTATCTGTAAGTCTGCCTATCAGTCTATATATTTGTCCGTCTATCTGCTCATCTGCATGTGTATCTACCATCTGTCTATCTATATCTGTCTACTACTACTACTACTACTACTACTACTACTACTACTATTACTACTACTACTACTGCAGCTGCACACCATGATATTACATATATATGGTTCTTACGTGCTCAACATTAAGTTTTCCTCAGGTGTTCATCAAGTGTTCATCTTCATTTATTCATCTCTAAGTGATCTTATGCGTTCATTTCTAAGTGTTCACTGTTCCGTGTACTTTCCGTGCTCCTATTTGCGTGTTCATATTATTTATTTCTTGCACACCTTGTTTTAAAATGGTCTCCTTTTTTCATCCCACACACTTCAATATCTACACCTCTTGTTCACCATCTACATCTCTTGTTCACCATCTACATCTCTTGTTCACCATCTACACCTCTTGTTCATCATGTACACCTGTCTTCACCTGTAATCCTTGGTACACATCCGCTCCACAAACAGCGCTGGCGGGTATATCCTTAGGGACTCTGTAATGGGAAGAGAGAAACCAATGTAAACTGCCATGACTGCCTTGGTATACTCTCTATCTATCTGCCTGTCTATCTATCTGTCTATCTCAGCAGTCACCAGCTCAGGTCCAGTAATATCTATACTCCCTGGGATTTTGGTTTAGATAAAATTGAATGACTCTTTCGCCAATCAAATCAAACATTGCCCTCATCACTCGAGACAGGCGAAAATTTCAAACACAGTCGGTGTCACTCTTCATTCAACTACTCCCATTGGAAAGACGCGTTGAATTATAAGGATTTTTTTTTGACACACACATGACCTCTCCTGGGCCTAGGAGTTACGTCAAAGACATCATGTAAACTCGATATCCTGAAGACATCAACAGACACACAGTACTTTCAGCTGATTTGCAAGAGGGAGAGGTGCTTTAACTCGACCCAACCCTGCCTTAGATAGGGTTAAGCAAGATAATGATTCACATGTTGAGGGAAGAGAGGAAGATGAAACTATATGACGATCTGAAGGCCAAGGGGTCGAGAAACTGCAGCACAAATTTAAGACACGAGGAAATACAGCACAAATTTAATACAGAAGACAATACATCACATTTAATACACACCCATTACGCAGGCATCCAGGAACTTGGCCTCCATGACCCCCTGGTAGGTCAGCTCCCCCTCCTCCTTCACCAGTCCCTCAAGTTCCTGACGAAGGCGCTGCTGGGGCTCTGGGTTCTTGGCAAGGAGGTGTGAGGAGAAGGCCACAGCGGAGGCGATCGTGTCGTAGCCAGCCAGTAGGAACAGGATGCACAGCGCCACCATCACTTTGTCGGTGAGGACTGGCAGTGGACGAGATCAAAATATAAACCAATTTTGAATGAGTTACTTTTTATAATCTGAAAACCAGTCTTGGATGAAATTTAACAAGACATTATTTCGGAATCTTCCTAAAATTTATCCCCAGGCTGACTTTAAGATCAAGATAGTTTAGCTGGTATTTTTTCTGGTATATATGTGAGTCCAAAGGTATTATTTCTAAGCCATGAACGACCCTGTTTTAATTCCTGCAGCATAGGATGGCAGGTGTATGAGGGTAAGGTATATATGCTTTCTCATTATACTGCTGTTGCTCGTCACAATATCGTAATTCTTCCCATCCATCTCCTGCTTTCATGTTCCTGCCTCGGTCTCATCTCTCGCTGCGTCCACTGAACCATACGTAAAACAGTTCACTTCTCCGTCTTCCCCATCAGTGCTTACTCAGGATCATTTTGCGCTCTCTCTCTCTCTCTCTCTCTCTCTCTCTCTCTCTCTTGATTTTCTCACGTTCACTCTTCTTTTTGTACTACTAACTCTTCCTTACTCACACACTCTCTGCTAAATGTTACCTTATGCAAACAACACCTGGTTAAATTTCTGTCTTCCCCTCTCTCTGCTTTTCTTAGCTTTCCCACCTGTCAATACACTTACACCCTCCTCTCACACTTACACTCTCCTCTCACACTTACACCCTCCTCTCATACTTACACCCGCCTCTCACACTTACACCCGCTACTCTCACCCCCCTATGCATGAACAGACAGAACACCAGTGGAGATATTTAACTGAACCTAATCTGTCCTGGATGGACTTAGGTGGATATGAACTGACCAAACTGACCCCTGACTACCTTAAATGAACCTAAAATTGCTGAAGTGAACATCATCAGAACATATATGAACCTAAAATTGGTGCAGTGAACGTGGTTAGAACCTTTAACATCCAGTGTGGCTCAAATAGTACCAAACCAACCTGCATGGGCGTAAATAGATATAACAGTACCTGACCTCACACGACCACACACACACGACCTGACATTGACCTGGCTCAGGATGAATTGATGTCAAGTGAGATAATGAAGGTGAACTGGCTTGCATGGATCATCTGGACTAATTTCCTGCTAATTAGGTACTTATCACACACAAGGGTAACTGATTATTTCGATTGCTGTATTGCTGGTGGTGGCGCTGGCTGATGGTGATTGAGGCTGTCCTAATAAATTGAGAGTTTTTTTGTTGACGAATGTGACTTAAATCAGCACTTGGTAACACCTCTAAGAACATTCTAAGATTTACCATTGCACTAAGCACTTAAGAAGACAGAGATGAAGGAAATCCAGTTGTCTTCCATAAGGTGACAGACAAGATGGACAATATTGCCACTGGAAAGCAATTAAGGACCTAATCTGAAGCTTCTTATTAACAGCTGATGTATTTTGTTCCCCAGGGTGGAAAATTAACCTTAAAAAATCCCATTCCACAGTCATTTTGTGCTGGAATATTTGGTATGGTAAAAGGCCATGTGGGGAGGATGGAGAGCGAGGGACTAATGAGGAAAGTGTGTGTGAGTGAGGTGGAGGGGGGATGAGGGAGGGGGCGGCCGAGGATGAGATGGAAGGCTGGAGTGGAGAGGTATATGAGAATCGGGGGTGTGAGCTGGCGAGAGGGCAGCGAAATGTCGGGGGAAAGGGCTACCTGGAGGCGATTTGCTAGTGGCTACCCCTTACGGGATTAAGGCGTCTGACAATAGATAGATAAATAGAAAATACAGTGAGGTGTGCAAAATGGACATGAAGTAGAGAGAGAGAGAGACATCAACGATTTTGGGAAAGATAAAGGTGCAAAAACTTAGGAATTCAGAATTTGTCTTAGCCGAGTTACTGTGAACAAGAAAGCTTAATGACTATTGGCAACTGAAGGGCCAGTAAGACAGTCATTCAGGTTTATCAAATCCCAGTTTTCCACAGACTACGAAACGCAATCGTCAAATTTACCATCCAGGTCCCTGTGAGGTCACTTTCATGATCCTAGTGTACTCCTAATTATATCACTTGCACCGCAGATGAAACTTTTACAGATATGGTATAGCAAAAAGACCTATGAAGAGATAGTATAGTAATGAAAGGCAAAGGTCAATCACCATGCTTAGGGGAGGCAGTGGTGGTGTCAGAGTCTTCAGCCCGTGCCTCCAGTAAAAGGTCAAGGAAGTCCCCCCTCTTTTTGCCGTCTTGGCGGGCCCTGATGGTCTCCTCTGCTACACTTCGGAAGAACCTCACCTCCTCTGGGTCCTCCTTCAGGCCCAAAGCGTTGAAAAGTTGCGTCCAGTTCCTCATGACAAGAAGCTTCAGTACCATTAGTGGCGTTGTAGTAAAAAAAGAGTCTGCTTTTTGGGCGAGAAGAGGGTTTTCCTGTGTGAGAGAGTTACACTCGATGCCAAAAGCACAAAATGCCATAGTGTCCATGGTGAACTGTCCAGCTTTGTCCTTCATGTTAACAGGCGGATAATTTTCTGTATCTCTGAGGCAGGAAGATACAAATGTGTCAGCAATATCACACATAAGCTGGAACATCATTCGCATCTTCCCAGTGGAGAATGTTGGGGAGAGGACAGCACGCAAGTCCTTCCACTCCTGATTCTTCTTACTTCCCAGCATGTTACTCATGTAGCTGTCGGGTTGGTTTGCACGAAAGGGCCGCCTGTTCACGAAATGATCAAAGTCCTTTACGAATATGTTCTTGAGTATGTCCGGATCACACACCATCAGCACGGGACTGAAGCCTTCATACAGGCCAAAGTAGGGACTGTTCTTGTAGGTGTGGTACATCTGAAACGAAAAAAATAAAATAGTTTCAACCCCAGTAAAGTATGATGGCTAAATAAGCTCACAAAAGTTTTTATATAACATACCATACACCAAGAGCTTCCCTGGTATGAGAAAAAAAAAATCTTGATCAGTCTTTCTGGAAATAAGCAACTGTGATTAGTAATTTCCTTTTTTGGTAAGACAGTCCCCTGTAACTTATCACTTTTAAATAGTTTCTTAACATAGGCACCATAAAACATGCATTTTGTAATAGGATGATAGAGATACTGCAAGGACATGACAGAACAGAGGTGCTGTCACTGAAAGCATGCAGGATACAGAAGAGATATTAAGAAATGAGGTAACCATAAATTAAAGCTGGGCACCTCTGCAAGCACTTCCACAATCCGGAATTTCCACAATAGCGGACTCCATGATTTCAGTTGCAGAATTGTGATTGCAGCAAACTCGTCCGAAACTTGCGGTATTGCATAGCGGAAGTACTTCTGCAATCGTAACCCAGTCTGCAACCTCCCATGTGGCGGTCGCTACAGCATGACTCACGAATATCAAGCTTGAACAGGATTCTTGGCCAGCAGCAGTGGTGGGCTAGGTGTCGCTGCGTCAGTTAGAAGTAGGGATGGGTAATATCAGGAGAAATTATTTGATACGTTACAATGTGATATACTATAAGCCAATGTGGCAGTATATTTTATGGCATGTATAGCTAACCATGCACAATGGTTCCACAATTTGACAGATGACGATCTTAAGGGCTAATGTAATGATCACTGAAAATACTTTTTCTTTTATGGTCTTACTGAGTTATTATCTGCAAGAGTAAGCACATTACTATGAATTATCTATTTGAGTTTTATGGACTGCATTCTTCTGCTGGTCAGATTGATTTTCCCGAGTGCCACAAAGGCTATTTCTTTTCCTTGTAACATTATTTTTGTAATAAATGATAGATATGATTACATTATTTTAATATTAGTATTGTGAGATTTTCATGGTATGCCCGAACTCTGATTCCCAAAGAAAAGTGATAGATATACAACTAACTAAACGTCAGTACCGTACAAAATTACGTTTCTGATGAAGATAATTGTAATGGGTAAGTTTTCATTAAATACACTAAAGTACCAGCGACAATTTTAAAATACATCACAAATGTCATAAATAGATTATAAGAACAATAATTCACTACATTACCAATCGATTTAACCCCTGTTTGTGCACTTTGTATTGAAAATTGTGAAACTGCATTGCTGTTGCAGTATTACGGTAGCAGAACTGCACATTCCAAGTTTATTGTGGAAATGCGGTACCAAAGGTAAGGGTCACAGGTTGCGGACTTGCAATTGCGCAGTTGAATTTTACATTGCGGTGCCCAACTCTGCAATAAATACATTTTGTAAACCTTGTCGTACACACTTTTCTCAACTCTGAAGAGGTAGTCAACTGGTAAATTTCAGAAGTTTGGTGATGGAGGTAGTTCTGTGATAGACCAATAGCCTGTGTTGTTGGCAGGGGAACAGGTCAGCTCAACCAACCACTAAGTAATGGATTCAGTCCTCAGTCTTACCCCTCTTAAATCCTGTATTGCCAGAAACCGGATGGCTTTCTGAAAATTAAAGCTACAATAAAGAAAGAGGGAGAAAAGAAAGAAAGGAATATAGGCATTAATGTTATAACACAATATGTAATAGTTACAGACATATGGGGGAGGCGGTGGCTCAATCGGTAGAGAGGTGGCCTGCAGTCCTACCAGACCCAGGTTCAAATCCCGGCTGGGGCAGGGAACAGTTTAAGGATTTGAATTTCTTAAAATCAGACTTAACTGATCTACCAGAAGACCCACCGACATGTAGTAAAAATACACCAGCTAATACCAATACACCAGTCCTGTATGAGACAGCCCTAGCATGTATTCAACATGGACGGTGGGTGTTTAGTGCCGAAGTGGTGACATGTAGAGGTGTATGGTATGTAGGAGGACTGCCGGGTCTTGAGAGCAGGCTGTGAAGCCTATCCCCAGAGTCGGACATATATATATATATATATATATATATATATATATATATATATATATATATATATATATATATATATATATATATATATATATATATATATATATATATATATATATATATATATATATATATATATATATATATATATATATATATATATATATATATATATATGTA
>NC_137022.1:7735823-7875683 GCF_032717465.1 Coenobita brevimanus | reverse complement strand
CATAATTTGTATTGTAAAAACTTCTAAGGATTTTAAAATCTTACTCCGATCATTGAAATCGTAATAGCTGACAATAGAAGGGCAACTGATCTGTGTGTGGAGTTTGGGGTGGCGTCTGTGTGTGTGAAGATTGAGGTCGGCGTGAGGTTTTGGGTGTGGAATTTGATTTTGATATATTTATGGATATTTTAGTGTTGATGTTTTTTTATGGGTTTTTGGTATGATGGCTTCCCGGCCGTATTGGCATATCGTCCTATACATGTCTCATTCGTGTTTGCGAGGCGTGACCAGGATGTAGACGCCATACTTGGGCCTCAGCAGGAAGGGTGAGCTTTCCATATTGATGGATTCGTGACCTGGCGGTATCCTGAGGTCAGCTGCCAGGATCAGCTTGGCCAGGGCAACCTTGGTCTCCAACAGGGCGAACCGCATGGCTGGAGAAGAAATATCGTGTAATTAACAACTGAAATGCGTCTGTAAAGGAACTTCAGAGGCTTGGATGACGTCTGCTTCATTTCACTGGTCTAAGTCGATACTTTTCCTTCTATAGTGCCTTCTCTCTCCTTGCTCTCGAGACCCTACCTCGCCCCTTCCTTATGTAGAAAAGAAGTTCATGATGGTTATACTATTAATAATAATAATAATAATAATAATAATAATAATAACAATAATAATAATAATAATGATAATAATAATCATAATATGCCGCTTATGTCAACAATGCAGTGTAAAGTAATAAGGATATATGTATCAAACAAAACAATGGCAAGCTGTAATAAGAAAACTAAATCGCCGGTGAAGATGTGTTAGGGAGTCTTAGTTGAAGAGAAGACGGAGGTGGAAATCTTGAGCATATTTACGTTTCCTTTTCCTTCTTTCAGAACAGCTCAAGAACATTTTTTTTCTTAAATTGTATATACATAAAATGTACATCAACATATGAGACATATGAAGAAGTTCAGGGAGCTCTTGCCTCTCCTGACATTGAGAGGACTCTCCCTACGTGCTAAGCATGTGTTAGGAGTGTAATGCTGTATGGTAGTGAGACCTGGGCAGTGAAGAAGGAAGATATTCGCCGGCTCAGACGTACAGAAATGACAATGATTAGGTGGATGTGCAGTGCGTCCCTGCATCCAAGGCCTGGAGGGGCCGGGTTTACGATGGAAGAGTTGAGAGGGAAGATGGGACTGGAGTGTATTGGTGTTGTAATGAGGAGAGGTAGATTGAGATGGTTTGGAAATGTGGAGAGGATGGGGGATGATAATTGGGTGAGGAATGTGAGATGTGTTAATATTGGGGGTGGGATTATGAGGGGTAGACCGAGAAAGACATGGGACGAGATCATTAAGTGTGACCTCAGGGTTAAGGGACTGAACAGGGAGGCTGCAATGCAATGGATCGTGCAGCGTGGAAAGCCGCCATTAGGTGACCAAGGCCGACACATGCAAGCATGGTGGAGCCTTTAAAAACGAAACGAAACGATCAACATATGAGACACCAGACCTTTCTCCATTCTTCCTTGCATCATTATAGTGTGTTCTTGGCTTGGGGTGAAATTTGATGTTAAAAGATTGTTTTGATTTGTGTTGTCTGGTGTTAACTATTTGTTTATCCATCCGCCAGTCAGTCAGTCAGTTAGTCAATCATTCAGTCAATCAGTCAGTCAATCAGTCAGTCAGTCAGTCAATCAGTCAGTCAGTCAGTCAATCAGTCAGTCAGTCAGTCAGTCAGTCAATCAAGTTAGTCAGTCAGTCAGTCAGTTAGTCAATCATTCAGTCAATCAGTCTGTCAATCAGTCAGTCAGTCAACCAGTCAGTCAATCAGTCAGTCAGCCAGTCAGTCAGTCAGTCAGTCAGTCAATCTTGTCCTTTACGTGAAAACAAATTACAGATACAATACATACTTGCTCGTAAGTTTCCTATAATACTTTCACATTAACGTGGCCCAGATTTTTGTCCTTTTGATGGTTTTCTGGCCTTTGGTTCCTTCTTTTTTCATTAAAAAAGAAAAACATTCTTGATACAGCACTTCGGCCGGTATTCCTGTCTGGTGAGGAGGCTCCCTAACCCCTCTTCCTTAGCGATTTATTTTCCAAACTCCTCATTAATATCCGGTGGGCTGCTTCTTATGTCATTTCAATATCCACATAGATTGCATGAATAACACAAAAGAATATAGTAACGGAGCAGAATCAGAAATAAATCGGTAAGGAAAAGATGTTAGTAAGCTTCCTGAATAACACACAGGAATAAAGTAACGGATTTGAATAATAAATAAATCGGTAAGGAAGAGGTGTTAGTCAGCTCCCTAACCATACTAGAACACCGCCCTTCCTCGTGATTAATATAAGACTCTAGGTGTGAGCTGGGTGGAGGGCAGCGAAATGGCGGGTGACAGAGCGACATGGAGGCGATTTGTTTGAGGCCACCCCTTACGGGATTAAGCTGTCTGGCAATAGATGGATATGTAAATTGAATATCTTGCCAAAATTCAATATTCAACATAGAGAGATGGTAATTTCAAGTCAAGTTCGAGTGTTAGATTAAAAAGGACACAGAGATGCCATGTCTGTGTCCCATGTCTCATTCTGACCCATGTCCTATTCTGAAACCATGTCCTATTCTGACTCCATGTCTCATTCTAACCCCATGTCCTATTCTGACTCCATGTCCTATTCTGACCCCATGTCTTATTCTGACCCCATGTCCTATCCTGACCCCATGTTCTATTCTGTCCCTATGTCCTATTCTGATCCCATGTCCTATTCTGATCCTATGTCCTATTCTTACCCTATATGACCTCCCCTAAACTGTTCCGGGGTCCCATTCCAGAGGGCATGTGGGTGAAACTCTTGATGTTGACCTTGTTCTCGGGCAGGAAGCGGTCAGGCCGGAACTGCTCCGGGTCGGACCAGTAGCTGGGGTCGTGGTGAAGACTCCACACAGGGAACTCCAGCAGATCCCCCTCCTTCAGGTGCAGATTAGTTCCGGGGATGCTGGAGGAAAGGTGAGTGTAAATGTCTTGAATACACCTGTGACTGTCTTTGGGATTTAATTAGTTATATATAAGTCTGCCTATCAGTCTATATTTCCGTTTTTCTACTCGCCTACATGTGTATCTACCATCTGTCTATCTATGTCTGTCTGCTACTACTACTACTACTACTACTAGTACTACTACTACTACCTGCAAGCTATTACAGGAATGTTGCACACCATGATTTTTTACATATATCCCATTTTCCAAATGCTAAGGTGAAGTTGCATCCATGGTGCCACCTCTCCATGCCTTCTCTGGCTCATAGTCGCATCTATAGCTCATTACTGGGGTTCACTATGAACTCGAACTCCCAGTTTTTACATATATATAGTTCTTACGTGTTCATTATTAAGTTTTCCTCATGTAGGCTATTCATCAAGTGTTCATCTTCATCTATTCATCTCTAAGTGGTTTTACGTGTTCATTTTTAAGTGTTCACTGTTCCGTGTACTTTGCGTGCTCCTATTTGCGTGTTCATATTATTTATTTCTTGCACACCTTCTTTTTAAAACGGTTTTCTTTTCTCATCCCGCACACTTCAATATCTACACCTCTTGTTCACCATCTACATCGCTTGTTCATCATGTACACCTGTCTTCACCTGTAATCCTTGGTACACATCCGGTCCACAAACAGCGCTGGCGGGTATATCCTCAGGGACTCTAAAAAGGGAAGAGAGAAACCAATGTAAACTACCATGACTGCCTTGGTATACTCTTTATCTGTCTATCTGTCTATCTATTTGTCTATCTATCTTAGCAGTCAACAGCTCAGCTCCAGTAATATCTATATTCTCTGGGATTTTGGTTTAGATAAAACTGAATGACTCTTTCGCCAATCAAATCAGACATTGCCCTCTTCACTCGAGACAGGCGTAAATTTGAATCACGCGATTTCACTCTTCATTCAACTACTCCCATTGGACAGACGCCCAGAATTATAAGGACTGAATTTGGACACACACATAACCTCTCCTGGGCCTAGGAATTACGTCAAAGGCATGTTGTAAACTCGATATCTTGAAGGCACCAACACACACACACACACTTCTTTCAGTTGATTTGCATGAGGGAGATGTGCTTTAACTCGATCCAACCCTGTCTGAGATGGGGTAAAGCGAGATAATGATTCACATGTTGATGGGATAGCGGAAGATGAAACAATATGACAATCTGAATGTCAAGGGGTCGAGAAATAGCAGCACAAATTTAATATATGAGAGAATGCACCACAACTTTAATACACGAAGAAATGCAGCACAAATTTAATACACAAGACAATACATCATATTTAATACACAACCGTAACACAGG
This sequence comes from Coenobita brevimanus, assembly GCF_032717465.1. Taxonomy (NCBI): domain Eukaryota; kingdom Metazoa; phylum Arthropoda; class Malacostraca; order Decapoda; family Coenobitidae; genus Coenobita; species Coenobita brevimanus. The sequence goes on along the minus strand of NC_137022.1, from coordinate 7,871,331 downwards.
CATCCAGGAACTTGGCCTCCATGACCCCCTGGTAGGTCAGCTCCCCCTCCTCCTTCACCAGTTCCTCAAGTTCCTGACGAAGGCGCTGCTGGGGCTCTGGGTTCTTGGCAAGCAGGTGTGAGGAGAAGGCCACAGCGGAGGCGGTGGTGTCGTAGTCAGCCATCAGGAACAGGATGCACTGCGCCACCATCACTTTGTCGGCGAGGACTGGTGGTGGACGAGACAAAAATTTTAACCAATTTTGAATGACTTTCTTTATATAGTCTTCGAATCAATCAAGGGGGATGAAATTTAGCACGACATTATTTACAAATCTTGCTAAAATTTATCCCCAAACTGACATCGAGTTTATCCTAAGATCAAAATAGTTTAACTGGTATTTTTTCTGGTATATCTGTGAGCCCAAAGGTATTATTTCCAAGCTATGAACGACCCTGTCTTAATTCCTGCAGCATAAGATGGAAGGTGTCTGAGGGTAAGGTATACATACTTTCTCATTACGCTGTTCTACTTCCTCACAATATCGTAATTCTTCCCATTCATCTAATGCTTTCACGTTCCTGCCTCAGTCCCATCTCCCTTTGCGTCCACTCAACCATACGTAAAACAGTTCACTTCTCCATCTTCCCCATCAGTGCTTACTCAGGATCGACTCTCTCTCTCTCTCTCTCTCTCTCTCTCTCGATTTTCTCACATTTACTCTTCATTGTCTCCTATCACAAACTCTTCCATACTCACACACTCTCTGCTAACTGTTACCTTATGCAAACAACACCTGGTTTAATTCCAGTCTTCCACTCTGGTTTACATAGCTTTCCCACCTACCAAAACACCTACACCCGCCTCTCGCACTTACACCCTCCTCTCACACTTACACCCTCCTCTCACACTTACACCCTTCTCTCACACTTACACCCGCCACTCTCACCCCCAGATGCATGAACAGGCTGAATACCTGTTGAGATATTTAAGTGAACCTAATATGCCCTAGATGGACTTAGGTGGATATGAACTGACGAAATTGATCCCAGATTACCTTAAATGAACCTAAAATTGCTGAAGCGTACTTGATAAGAACTTGTATGAACCTAAAATTGCTGAAGTGAACGTGATTAGAACCTTTCACATCAAGTGTGTCTCAGAGAGTCCCAAACCAACCTGCATGGGCGTAAACAGATATAACAGTACCTGACCTTACATGACCACACACACACGACCTGACATTAACCTGGCTCAGTATGAACTGATGTCAAGTGTGACTGCAGGGATCATTTGGGCTAAATTTCTGTGTAATTAGGTACTTATCACACACGAGTAACTGATTATTTTGATTGCTGTATATCTGGTGGTGATGCTGGCTGCTGGTGCCTGAGGCTGTCCTGACTAATTAAAAGTATTTTGTTGACGAATGTGGCTTAAATCAGCACTTCGTAACACCTCTAAGAACTTTCTAAGATTTACCATTGCTCTAAGCACTTAAGAAAACAGAGATGAAGGAAATGCAGTTGTCTTCCATAAGGTGACAGACAAGATGGACAATATTGCCACTGGAATGCAATTAAGGACCTAATCTGAAGCTTCTTATTAACAGCTGATGTATTTTGTTCCCCAGGGTGGAAAATTAACCATTAAAAATCCCTTTCCACAGTCATTTTGTGCTGGAATATTTGGTATGGTAAAAGGCCATGTGGGGAGGATGGAGAGCGAAAGGACTAATGAGGAGAGTGTGTGCGAGTGAGGTGGACGAAGGGAAAGGGAGGCGGCGGCCGAGGATGAGATGGAGGGATGGAGTGGAGAGGTATATGAGAGTGGGGGGTGCAAGCTGGGGGAGGGCAGCGACACGGCCGGGGAAAGGGCGACATGGAGGCGATTTGTTAGTGGCTACCCCTTACGGGATTAAGGCGTCTGGCAATTACTAGATAGAAAGAAAATAGAAAATGGCCATGATGTGAGACATGATGAGAGAGAGAGAGAGAGAGAGAGAGAGAACCATTAACGATTTTGGGAAAGATAAAGGTGTGCAAAAACTTGGGAATTCAGAGTTTGTCTTGGGCGAGTGAGTGTGAACAAGAAAGTGTAATGACTATTGGCAACTGAAGAGCCAATAAGACAGTCATTCAGGTTTATCAAGTCTCAGTTTTCCCTAGACATCGAAATGGAGTCATGAAATTTACCATCCAGGTCCCTATGTGGTCCCTATCAGCTCTAAGTAGGAATAGGACAGGATAAAATAGCCTTGCCCAAAGATCACAGAATTGGCCCGGAAATCACACCTGGGGCATCACTTTCATGGTCCTAGTGTACTCCTAATTACATCACTTGCACTGCAGATGAAACTTTTACAGATATGGTATAGCAAAAAGACCTATGAAGAGATAGTGTATGTAATAAAAGGCAAAGGTCAATCACCATGCTTAACGGAGGCAGTGGTGGTGTCAGAGTCTTCAACCCGTGCCTCCAGTAAAAGGTCAAGAAGTCCCCCCTCTTTTCGCCGGTTTGGCGGGCCTGATGATCTCCTCTGCTACACTTCGGAAGAACTCCACCTCCTTTGGGTCCTCCTTCAGGCCCAAAGCATTGAACAGTCGTGGCCAGTTCCTCATCACAAGAAGCCTCCATACCAATAGTGACGATGCAGCAAAAAGAGTTCTGCTTTTTGGACGAAAAGAGGGTTTTCCTGTGTGAGAGAGTTACACTCGATGCCAAAAGCACAAGATGCGATAGTGTCCATGCTGAACCGTCCAGCTTTGTCCTTCACGTTAACAGACGGATTCTTTTCTGCATCATTAAGGCAGGAAGATACAAATGTGTCAGCAATATCAAACACATGGGAACATCCTTCGAATCTTCCTGGTGGAGAATGTTGGGGACAGGACAGCACGCAAGTCCTTTCCACTCCTGACCCATCTTACTTCCCAGCATGTCACTCATGTAGCTGTCGGGTTGGTTCGCACGAAGGGCCCCCTGTTCACGAAATGATCAAAGTCCTTTACGAATATGTTCTTGAGTATGTCCGGATCACACACCATCAGCACGGGACTGAAGCCATCATACAGGCCAAAGCAGGGACTGTTCTTGTAGGTGTGGTACATCTGAAACGAAGAAAATAAAATAGTTTCAGCCCCTGTAAAGTATGATGGTTACTTAAGCTCACAAAAGTATTTATATAACATACTACTTATACTCACACTGCTCTCACTCTCTACATTCAACAAATCCTCAAAGTGCTCCTTCCATCTCCTCAGTTTCTCTCTGTTCTCCACCAACAATCAATTATTCCTATCTTTCACTCCCCTACTATTTCCCCTTTCACACTGCCTTACTTTCTTTACCTCCTTCCAAAACCTACTTATGACATTTATATTTTTAAATTGTCACAAATACTTTAGTGTATTTACTGAAAACTTACCCATTACAACTATCTTCATTAGAACCGAAATTTTGTAAGATACTGACGTATACTCAGGTGTATATCCATCACTATTTATTTTGTAACAGAGTTTGGGCATACCGTGAAAATCTCTACTAATATTATAATAATATCCTTTATTAAAAAAAAAATAATGATATAATGAAGAGAAATAGCCTTTGTGCCACTCGGGAAAATCATCTGACCAGCAACAGAATTCAATCCATGGAATTTAAATAGATAACTCATAGAAATGAGCTTACTCTTTCAAATAATAACTTAGTACGATCATTAAAAAAAAAAAAAAAGTATTTTCAGTGATCACCATTACATTAGCCCATAAGATCATCATCTGTCAAACTGTGGAACCATTGTGCATAGTTAGCTATACATGCCATAAAATTTACTACCACACTGGCTTATAGTATATCGTATCTTTTTGTATCGAATAATTTTTCCTGGAATTGCCCATCCCTACTGCTAACTGATGCAGTGAGGCCTAGCCCGTCTCCGCTGCTGGCCAGGAATCCTGTTCAAGCTTGATATTCATGAATCATGCTGTTGCCTGTATTAACCAACATCGACCGCCATGTGGGAGGTTGCGCACTGGATTGAAGTAGTGGAAGTATTTCTGCAATGCAATACCGCAAATTTTGGACGAGTTTGCCGCAATCGAAGTTCCACAACTGAAATCATGCGGTCCGCTATTGCGGAAATCGTGGATTGCAGAAGTCATTGCGGAGGTGCCCAGCTCTGATTTATGGTTACCTCATTCCTTAATATCTCTTCTGTATCCTGCCTGCTTTCAGTGACAGCATCTCAGTTCTGTCATGTCCTTCGTTCTATCGTCCTATTACAAAATGCATGTTTTATGATGCCTGTGTTAAGAAACTGTATTTAAAAGTGACAAGTTACAGGGGATTGTTTTAACTAAGAAAGAAGTTACTAATCACAGTTGCTTATGTCCAGAGACTGATCAAGATTTTTTTTTCTGATACCAGGGAAGCTTCTGGTGTATGGTATGTTATATAAATACTTTTGTGAGCTTAATCATACTTTCCAGGGGCTGAACTTATTTTATTTCTCTTCATTTCAGATGTACCACACCTACAAGAACAGTCCCTGCTTTGGCCTGTATGATGGCTTCAGTCCCGTGCTGATGGTGTGTGATCCAGACATAATCAAGAACATATTCGTAAAGGACTTTGATCACTTCGTGAACAGGGGGGCCTTTCGTGCAAACCAACCCGACAGCTACATGAGTGACATGCTGGGAAGTAAGAGGGATCAGGAATGGAAGGACTTGCGTGGTGTCCTGTCCCCGACATTCTCCACCGGGAAGATTCGAAGGATGTTCCCGCGTGTGTTTGATATTGCTGACACATTTGTATCTTCCTGCCTTAAAGATGCAGAAAAGAATCCGTCTGTTAACGTGAAGGACAAAGCTGGACGGTTCAGCATGGACACTATCGCATCTTGTTCCTTTGGCATCGAGTGTAACTCTCTCACACAGGAAAACCCTCTTTTCATCCAAAAAGCAGAATCTTTTTTGGCTGCAACGTCACTATTGGTATGGAGGTTTCTTGTGATGAGGAACTGGCCACGTCTGTTCAATGCTTTGGGCCTGAAGGAAGACTTAGAGGAGGTGGGGTTCTTCCGAAGTGTAGCAGAGGAGATCATCAGGACCCGACAAGCCGGCGAAAAGAGGGGGGACTTCCTTGACTTTTTACTTGAGGCACGGGTTGAAGACTCTGACACCCGCGCTAAGCATGGTGATTGATCTTTGCCTTTTATTACTACACTATCTCTTTGCTATACCATATCTGTAAAAGTTTCATCTGCGGTGCAAGTGATGTAATTGGGAGTGCACTAGGACCATGAAAGTGATGCCCCAGGTTTGATTACCGGGCCAAATTTGTGATATTTCGGCAAGGTCTATTTTATCCTGTCCTATTCCTACTTTGAGCTGAAGTAGGGACCACATAAGAACCTGGATGGTAAATCTGACGACTGCGTTTCGATGTCTGGGGAACACTGGGACTTGATAAATCTGAATAACTTTGTTATTGGCCCTTCAGTTGCCAATAGTCATTACGCTTTCTTGTTCACACTAACTCGCCCAAGACAAACTCTGAATTCCCAAGTTTTTGCACACCTTTATCTTTCCCAAAATCGTTGACGGTTCTCTCTCTCTCTCTCTCTCTCTCTCTCTTACATCATGTCCAATATGAACACCTCTCTATTTTCTATCTATCTAGCTATTGCCAGACGCCTTAATCCCGTAAGGGGTAGCCACTAACAAATCGCCTCCAGGTCGCCCCTTCCCCTGCCATTTCGCTGCCCTCCCCCCAGCTCGCACCCCACACTCTCATATACCTCTCCACTCCATCCCAGCATCTCATTCTCGGCCGCCCCTCCCTCTCCCCCCGTCCACCTCACTCACACACATTCCCCTCATTAGTCCCTAGCTCTCCATCTTCCCCACATGGCCTTTTACCATACCAAATATTCCACCACAAAATGAAAGTGGAAAGGGATTTTTAAATGTAAATTTTCCACCCTGGGGAACAAAATACATCAGCTGTTAATAAGAAGCTTCAGATTAGGTCCGTAATTGCCTTCCAGTGTCAATATTGTCCATCTTGTCTGTCACCTTATGGAAGACAACTGCATTTCCTTCATCTCCGTCTTCTTAAGTGCTTAAAGCAATGGTAAATCTTAGAAAGTTCTTAGAGGTGTTCCCAAATGCTGATTTAAGTCACATTCAACAAATTTTTTTTAATTAGTCAGGACAGCCTCAGGCACCATCAGCCAGCGTCACCACAAGAAATACAGCAATCAAAATAATCAGTTACTCGTGTGTGATAAAATACTTAATTACACAGAAATTTAGCCCAAATGATGCCTGCAAGTCTCACTTGACATCAGTTCATACTGAGCCAGATCAATGTCAGGTCGTGTGTGTGTGGTCATGTGAGGTCAGGTACTGTTATATCTGTATACGCCCATACAGGTTTGTTTGGGACTATCTGAGATACACTTGATGTAAAAGATTCTAATCACGTTCACTTCAGCAATATTAGATTCATATAAGTTCTTATCAAGTTCGCTTCAGCAATTTTAGGTTCATTTAAGGTAATCGGGGGTCAATTTCGTCAGTTCATATCCACCTAAGTCCATCTAGGGCAGAATTAAGTTCACTTAGATATCTCAACAGGTAATTAGTCTGTTCATGCGTCTGGGGCTGAGAGTGGCGGGTGTAAATGTGAGAGGAGGGGGTAAGTGTGAGAGGCGGGTGTAAGTGTGAGAGGCGGGTGTAAGTGTGAGAGGCGGGTGTAAGTGTATTGGTAGGTGGGAAAGCTATGAAAACCAGAGAGAGGGGAAGACTGTAATTTAACCAGGTGTTATCTGCAGAAGGTAACAGTTAGCAGAGAGTGTGTGAGTATGGAAGAGTTTGTGATAGGAGAAAATGAAGAGTAAATGTGAGAAAATAAAGAGAGAGAGAGAGAGAGAGAGAGAGAGAGAGCAAAACGATCCTGAGTAAGCAGTGATGGGGAAGATGGAGAAGTGAACTGTTTTACGTATGGTTCAGTGGACGCAGCAGGAGATGGGACTGAGGCAGGAACGTGAAAGCAGGAGATGGATGGGAAGAATTACGATATTGTGAGGAAGTACAACAGCATAATGAGAAAGCATGTATACCTTACCCTCAGGCACCTTCCATCTCATGCTGCAGGAATTAAGACAAGGTCGTCCATATCTTGAAAATAATACCTTTGGGCTCACAGATACACCAGAAAAAATACCAGTTAAACTATTTTGATCTTAGGATAATCTTAAAGTCAGTTTGGGGATAAATTTTAGCAAGATTTCGAAATAATGTCGTGCTTAATTTCATCCCCCTTGATTGATTCCAAGACTATAGAAAGAAATTCATTCAAAATTGGTTTATATTTTGGTCTCGTCCACTGCCAGTCCTCACCGACAAAGTGATGGTGGCGCAGTGCATCCTGTTCCTGATGGCTGGCTACGACACCATCGCCTCCTCTGTGGCCTTCTCCTCACACCTGCTTGCCAAGAACCCAGAGCCCCAGCAGCGCCTTCGTCAGGAACTTGAGGAACTGGTGAAGGAGGAGGGGAAGCTGACCTACCAGGGGGTCATGGAGGCCAAGTTCCTGGATGCCTGCGTAATGGGTGTGTATTAAATATGATGTATTGTCTTCTGTATTAAATTTGTGCTGTATTTCCTCCTGTATTAAATTTGTGGTACATTCTGTCATATATTAAATTTGTGTTGCATTTTCTCGACCCCTTGACATTCAGATTGTCATATTGTTTCATCTTCCGCTATCCCATCAACATGTGAATCATTATCTCGCTTTACCCTATCTCAGACAGGGTTGGATCGAGTTAATGCACATCTCCCTCTTGCAAATCAGCTGAAAGAAGTGTGTGTGTGTGTGTTGATGCCTTCAAGATGTCGAGTTTACAAGATGCTTTTGACGTAACTCCTAGGCCCAGGAGAGGTTATGTGAGTCCAGATTAATTCCATGTAATTCTGGGCGTCTTTCCAATAGGAGTAGTTGAATGAAGAGTGAAACCGTGTGTTTCAAATTTACGCCTGTCTCGACTGAAAGGGCAATGTCTGATCTGATTGGCGAAAGAGACATTCAGCATTATCTAAACCAAAATCCCAGGGAGTATAGATATTACTGGAGCTGAGCTGTTGACTGCAAAGATAGATAGACAAATAGATAGACAGATAGACAGATAAAGAGTATACCAAGGCAGTCATGGCAGTTTACATTGGTTTCTCTCTTCCCTTTTTAGAGTCCCTGAGGATATACCCGCCAGCGCTGTTTGTGGACCGGATGTGTACCAAGGATTACAGGTGAAGACAGGTGTACATGATGAACAAGAGACGTAGATGGTGAACAAGAGGTGTAGATATTGAAGTGTGTGTGATGAGAAAAGAAGACCATTTTGAAACAAAGCGTGAAATAAATAAATAATATGAACACGCAAATAGGAGCACGGAAAGTACACGGAACAGTGAACACTTAAAAATGAACAAGTAAGACCACTTAGAGATGAATAGATGAAGATGAACACTTGATGAACACCTGAGGAAAACATAATGATGAACACGTAAGAACTATATATCCCATTGGAGCCCAGTGTCCAGAGTATTGGACAGAACTGGGATTTTTCGAGTCTTTATAAAGTAGGGAACCCCCGGGTAAGGACCTATGAGCTTCGCGACTATGAGCCGATAGGCGGAGGGCGGCACGCATAGTACCCCCCCAGTGCAATGCCTCGCCCACCACCCCTGGAATCCAATGGGATATATGTAAAATCATGGTGTGCCGCTGTAATAGTAGTAGTAGTAGTAGTAGTAATAGTAGTAGTAGTAGTAGTAACAGTAGTAGTAGTAACAGTAGTAGTAGTAGTAGTAGACATAGATAGATGGTAGATACACATGTAGGCGAGTAGAAAGACGGAAAGATAGACTGATAGGCAGACTTATGGATAACTAATTAAATCCCAAGGACATTCACAGGTGTATTCAAGACATATACACTCACCTTTCCTCCAGCATCCCTGGAACTAATCTGCACCTGAAGGAGGGGAACCTGCTAGAGATCCCTGTGTGGAGTCTTCACCACGACCCCCGCTACTGGCCCGACCCTGAGCAATTCCGGCCTGACCGCTTCCTGCCCGAGAACAAGGTCAACATCAAGAGTTTCACCCACATGCCCTTTGGAATGGGACCCAGGAACTGTTTAGGTGAGGTCATGTGGGGTCAGAATAGGACATGAGATCAAAATAGGACATGGGATCAGAATAGGAAATAGGGACAGAATAGGACATGGGGTCAGAACAGGACATGGGATCAGAATAGGACATGGAGTCAGAATAGGTCATGGGGTCTAAATGAGACATGGGGACACGGACATGGCTTCCCTGTGTCCTTTTTACTCTAACTTAGCCCCAACACTACTCTTTTCACTCAAACTTGTCTTAAAATTGCAATCTCTCAATCTTGAATATTGAATTTTGTCAACTATTCAATATATATATATATATATATATATATATATATATATATATATACATATATATATATATATATATATATATATATATATATATATATATATATATATATATATATATATCTTGCCAGACGCCTTCATCTCGAAAGGGTGGCCACAAACAAATCGCCTCCATGTCGCCCTGTCACCCGCCATTTCGCTGCCCTCCATCCAGCTCACACCTAGAGTCTTATATTAATCACGAGGAAGGGCGGTGTTCTAGTAAGGTTAGGGAGCTTACTACCACCTTTTCCTTACCGATTTATTTCTGATTCTGCTCCGTTACTGTATTCTTTTGTGTTATTCATGCAATGTATGTCGATATTGAAAAGACATAAGAAGCAGCCGACCTGATATTAATGAGGAGTTTGGAAAATAAATCGCTAAGGAAGAGGGGTTAGGGAGCCTTCTCACCAGACAGGGATACCGGCTGAAGTGCTATATCAAGAATGCTTTTTTTTTTTTACATGAAAAATGAAGGAACCAAAGGCCAGAAAACCAGCAAATGGACAAAAATCTGGGTCAAGTTTATGCGAAAGGATTATAGGAAACTTACGAGCAAGTATGTATCTCATCTGTAATTTGTTTTCACGTGGAGGACGAGATTGTCTGACTGATTGACTGACTGACTGACTGACTGACTGACTGACTGACTGACTAACTGACTGACTGACTGACTGACTTATTGACTGACTGACTAACGGATAAATACACAAATAGACAACACGAGAACAACACAAATGAAAACAGTCTTTTAACATCAGATTTCACCCCAAGCCAAGAACACACTATAATGATGCAAGGGAGAATGGAGAATGGTCTGGTGTCTCATATGTTGAGGTAAAAATTGTGTATATACCATTAAAAAAAAAATGTTCTTGAGCTGTTTTGAAAGAAGGAAAAGGAATCGTAAATATGTTCAAGATATCCACCTCCGTCTTCTCCTCAGCAAAGATTCCCTAACACATCTTCCTTGGCGATTTAGTTTTCTTATTATAGCTTGCCATTGTTTTGTTTGGTACATATATCCTTTTTACTTTACACTGCATTGTTGACATAACCGGCATATTATTATTATTATTATTATTATTAATGACTGAGGGTGAGATTTGGAAGCTTCCGGTGTTGCTGTTTGCTGATGATACAGTATTATTGAGTGAAGATGAATGGGAGTTGCAAGGTTTGGTGAATGAATTTGAGACAGTGTGTAGGAGGAGGAATCTGAAAGTTAATGTAAACAAAAGTAAAGTTATGGTTTTTGAGAGGAATGAAGTCACAGAGTGTGCAGTGAGGTTGGATGGTGAGGATATGGAGAATGTGAGTGCATTCAAGTACTTGGGTAGTGTGATGAGTAAGGATGGAACTTTGGGGGATGAAGTGCGTGAAAGGGTACAGCAGGGAAGGTAGGTTGTTGGTACACTGAAAGCAGTGATGAAAAATAGGGAGGTGAGTATGGAAGTTAAGAAGTCACTGCATGATAGTATTGTGATCCCTACCCTGACGTATGGAAGCGAGGCGTGGACCTTGCAAGAGGGGAACAAGTCAGGAGTGAGAGCAGTGGAAATGAGTTACTTGAGAGGAGCATGTGGAGTGACGTGGAGGGACAGGTTGACGAATGAAGAAGTGAAGGAACGTTGGGGGTGGATGTGGATGTGATTAAGAAGATTAGGAGAAATACGCTGAGGTGGTTTGGACATGTGAAGAGAATGGAGAATGAAAGACTGACTAAGAGGGTGTATGTAGGTGAGGTGGAGGGAGGGAGAGGGAGGGGTAGACCGAGGATGAGGTGGAGGGATGTAGTTGAGAGGTATATGAGGGAGGGGGGGGTGAGTTGGGGGGAGGGTAGTCAAATGGTGGTTGACAGAGCGACTTGGAGGCGTTTTGTCTGTGGCCACCCTTTGCGGGATTAGGGCGTCGGGCTATAGAAAGATAGATAGATTATCATTTTTATTATTATTATTATTATTATTGTTATAACCATCATGACCTTCCTTCCTACATAAGGACGTGGAGAGATAGGGTCCAGGAAGCAAGGAGAGAGAAGGCACTATAGAAGGAGAAGTATCGACTTCGACCAGTGAAATGGAGCAGATATCATCCAAACCTCTGAAGTTCCTTTACAGACGCATTTCAGTTGTTAATTACACGATATTTCTTCTCCAGCCATGCGGTTCGCCCTGTTGGAAACCAAGGTTGCCCTGGCCAAGCTGATCCTGGCAGCTGACCTCAGGATACCGCCAGGTCACGAAGACATCGAGATGGAAAGCTCACCCTTCATGCTGAGACCTAAGCATGGCGTCTACATCCTGTTCACGCCTCGCAAACACGAATGAGACACGTATAGGGCGATATGCCAGTACGGCCGGAAAGCCATCATACCAAAAACCCATAAAAAACATCAACGCTAAAATATCCATAAATATATCAAAAACAAATTCCACACCCAAAACCTCACGCCGACCTCAATCTTCACACACACACACGCCATCCCAAACTCCACACACAGATCAGATGGCCTTCTATTATCAGCTTTTACGATTTCAATGATCTGAGTAAGCTTAAAAACTACTTAGAAGTGTTTATAATACAAATTATGATCAATATTATCTACATAAAAGCACTCAATGGGAAGAAAATGGAAATAAAAAGCCTTACAAAAATCATGGACAACCTTCCCACGTCAAATTAGCTGAAGCCAGACTGACCACGAGACGACGAATTTAGCATCCCACCCTCCATCCCTCCCCTAGTTCATCCGCCCCCATCCTCCACAGGGGACAGTAATCTCAGGGAGACCAGATATCTCGCTACAACCCCACTCTCCACCAACTTGCAATTTTCCATGACCTTCCTCCTTTCACACTTATTCTTCCTCCTCCCCTCCTTCCCTCCATCCCCCTCCCTCTGCCCTATTTTTTCCCTTTTCCTCTGTTTTCTTTCTTTCCTTTCCCCTTATTCTCCTTCCACCTCTTGTCTCCCTCCAGCTCTTCCTCCTCCCTGAAAACACGCTTCCTCCATTCCCCGTCCATCCCCCCTCCCTCCTTCTTCCCCCCTTACCCCCTCCCTACCCCTCCATCCCCTTCTCCTTCTCTCCTTACCTACACCCTCCGATTCTCTCCTCCCCTCCTTACATTCTCCCTTCCCCACTATCCCCCTCCCTCCTCCCCCCCCTTCTCGTTCTTCCAGTCTCCCTTGGTGGTCTGTTGGGTGGGGTACTTCACATTATATACACATTATGTAAGTCCTTTATACCATCTTGTTTAAGTTGTCCTAATTAGTGTCTAGAGCTGACGTATATGGAAATGTTCCTGTCTCATCAGGCTCTCTTTCATATACTGATGTCCGCTATATTAGTTTGTGCCTTGACTGACAGTCAGCAGGTGATGAGTGCCGGTATGCAATGTACAAAGGCATTACATATCTGCAGGCGATGGTGTTCTCTTGACTGAGGTATTTCTACGATTAGTGAAGGTTTAGCTATTTGTATCTTTAGGACTTAGTACGGGTTAGCGATTTGTCTGTTAGGTTATTAGTTTTAGGATTTTTAGAGTCGGTATGTTTTCCAAAAAATAATGTAATGTTAAAAAAAGATTAAGAAATTAATAAAAATTTAAAAACATTAAAAATACTTTTAAAAAATATTATACATATATATATATATATATATATATATATATATATATATATATATATATATATATATATATATATATATATATACATATATATATATATATATATATATATATATATATATATATATATATATATATATATATATATATATATATATATATATGATGTCCATGTATTTACATATACATATTTGCCTTAATGATCAGGGGTTTCGGCCCAATGGTCGATAGGCACAAAAAAAGTCTTTCTAGAATATACGATATTTTAAGGACATTTACAGACACACACACACACACACACACACACACACACACACATAGAGGAACACAAAAGGTTAGGGAAATACGAGAAAAGCAAGACAAGACCTCTAAAGGTGACTTTCCAGAGTGTAAACACTGTGGCAGAGATACTAAAAAATGCAAAGAATCTTAAGGAAAAAGAGGAGTTCAAAAATGTATGGATAAAAAGATGCCTAACACAAGAGGAACTGGAATTACTGAAAGAGAAAAGGGAGGAAGCAAAAACAAAAAATGAGGGAATATCAGAAGAGGAGAAGAAGAAATTTTTTTTTACAAAGTAATAGGATTGCAGGTAAGAAAGTGGTACACAAACAGGATGGAAGAAAAAGGAGGAAGGTAGTAGAACCATGTCATGACAAGTATATGAACAAGATGATAAAGTTGATGTACTCAAATGTGGATGGAATGGTATCTAAATTACTAGAGATGAATGATTATGTCAGAGAAAATGAACCACAAATAATATGCCTAACTGAAACAAAATTAATACCAAGGATATCAAATGACATACTAAACTTAGAGGAATACAATATATGGAGAAGAGACAGATATTTAAAAAAGGAGGAGGAATTATAATATTAACTAAGAAAAATCTAAAAGTCAAGGAAATAAAACTAGATATACCATCACAAGTAGAACTGATTGCAGTAGAGATCGACACATCTGAAGGTAAAGTAATTGTAGCCAATTTGTACATGCCACCCAGATCAAACACATGGGAAAGAGACGAATATGAGGACCTGGCAGAGAGTACAATTCAGAGTGTAAGATCATTGCTACATAAAATGGAAGAGAAATCGGAAAGAATTATACTAAATGGGGACTTCAATACAAATATAAATTGGAATACTCTAGATATAAATAGCCAAGAAAGCTGTTGGGACCAAAAGCTCCTGGATCTTGTACAAGAGATTTTCTTAACGCAACATGTGAGGGAAACCACCAGAAAAAGAGGACTTGATGTACCTTCAGTGCTAGATCTAATATTTACAAGGCAAGAAAATGATATTGACAGTTTAATATATCACCCTCCACTCGGCAAAAGCGATCATGCAGTACTAAATTATAACTTCAGGATAGCATATGACATAGTAAACAGCAATGATAGTTACAAAAAGAGCCTAAACTATAAAAAGGGAAATTATCAAGACCTAAAGACGTATTTCTTAGAAGTTGATTGGGAAAATGAGCTTAGAGGACAAGATTTAAATGTTGTATATAAAAAATTTTGTGAATTTTATGAAATAGGAGTCCAGAAGTACATCCCACAGCACAAAGAAGCAGAAAAGAAATTACGGAAATGGTTCAATACAGAATGTAAAAAATCAAAAGAAAGAAGAGATTTGTTGTGGAATAGATACAGAAGACACAATAGTGAAAGGGCGTCTAATAATTACAAACAGGCAAGAAACGACTATACAAGAATAAGGAGGGAAGCCCAAAAACAGTTTGAGGAGGATTTGATAAATAAAAGTAGTGATCAACCAAAGCTGTTTTACAGCTATATCAGAAGCAAAACTAAAGTAAAAGATATAATACAATCCATTACGGACGAGGTAATCACTTATACACAAGAGAAAGATATTTGTGAAGCACTACATAAGAATTTCCAATTAGTTTTTACAGAAGAGAAAAATTTTGAGAGGGACTATGTGGAACACGCATGTCCACACATACTACCAAATATACAAATAGCAGATAAAGTAATACAGGAGGAGTTAAGTAGATTAGACAGAGGAAAAGCAAGTGGTCCTGATGAAATTTCATGTTGGGTATTACGAGAATGTGCAAAGGAGTTAAATAAATCATTATTTTTAATTTTCAAGAACTCCTTGAGTGAAGGTAAACTACCTGATATTTGGAAAAAAGGAAATATTGTCCCCTTATTCAAGAAAGGAAATAGACAAAATCCACTCAACTACCGACCATTATCACTGACCAGTGTTGTAAGCAAGGTATTAGAAAAACTTATAAGAAAAGCTTGGGTAAACCATCTAGAAGAACACAGTATGATAACAGAAAGACAGTTTGGTTTCAGAAAAGGAAAATCATGTGTTACTAATCTGTTGAGCTACTATGACAGAGTAACAAACACAATACAGGAAAGGGAAGGATGGGTGGACAGTATCTATTTAGATTTCAAGAAAGCTTTTGACACAGTACCACACCAGAGACTTTTATGGAAACTGTACCATCAAGGAGGAATTCGAGGCAAATTGTTTTGTTGGATGCAAGACTTTCTCATAATAAGAGAAATGAGGACAGTACTAAGAGGAAACTACTCATCATGGAAAGAAGTGACTAGTGGAGTACCACAGGGTTCAGTGCTGGCACCAATCATGTTTTTAGTGTATATAAATGATATAAACAGTAACACTGGAAATGATAGCTATCTGAATATGTTTGCAGATGATGCAAAAATACAAAGGAGAATTACTAACACAGACTCTTGTAAAGAGCTACAAGAAGAATTAAATAAACTTCATGAATGGAGTAGTACATGGCAAATGGAATTCAATGTGGACAAGTGTCATGTAATCAAGTTTGGTAAAAGTGGAAAAAGACCTAATTGGGATTATAAGTTAGGAAATAAAACCCTATACACATCAGAAAGAGAGAAAGACCTAGGTGTGATTATCAATAACAGACTATCTCCGGCTGACCACATCACCGAGAAGGTACGGAACATGTATACACTGCTTGCAAATATGAGAATAGAATTCACATACATAAATGAAGACATGCTAAGAAGGATAATAACATCATTCATTAGACCAACTCTGGAATATGCATCAGTAGTCTGGAGTCCTCATCTCAAAAAGCATATAGACAAGATTGAAAAAGTTCAAAGGGCCGCAACAAGATGGATACCAAGCTTAAGGGACCTAAGCTACGAAGATAGACTAAATAAACTGAATCTACCAACACTACAGGAGAGAAGGAAAAGAGGTGACATGATAATGCTATATAAATGCATATCAGGAAAGGAGAAAATAGACATAAATGATTACTTAACATATAGAGAAGCATCAGCAAGAGGACATTGCAAAAAACTGCATAAGAAGAGAGGTGATAAAGACGTAAGGAAATTCAGTTTCCCAAACAGAGCAATTGATCAATGGAATGCACTACCGAATGAAATAGTGTGTGCCAAAACAATTCACAAATTTAAGGATATGTACGATAAATATGGTTTAAGACACGGGACAGTACGAGCTTGACTCATTCCTGTAAAGATACAATTAGGTAAGAACACACACACACACGGCAGATGTCCCATGCCTAAGTGTTATTTTTATTGTGTTGGGATAGCTCTTGTCCCATTTATTGAGAGAGAGAGAGAGAGAGAGAGAGAGAGAGAGAGAGAGAGAAAGAGAGAGAGGGAGAGAGAGAGAGAGAGAGAGAATTATGGTATATTCCATGAGTGGTGGAGGGAAGACTCATTTACGTGGCAGTGTAGAAAGAATAATAATATTAAGGAGGAAAGAACTCCAGGTCAAGGAAATATTGTATCAAACCAAACAGGTGGAAATAACACCTGTAGAGCTAAGGTGTACAGCTTTCTAATTAGCTCCTTTTACCTGGTCTATAGTCTTTTCTTAATCTTTCCCTCATCCACCCCTGTGTGGAGTACAACTCTCATGTGTGGGGAGGTTCCCCACATACAGCTCTTCTCAATAGGGTGGAGTCAAAGGCTTGTCGTCTCATTAACTCTCCTCCTCTTACTGACTCCCTACAACTTCTGTCTCTTCGCCGCACTGTTGCATCTTTATCTCTTTTCTATCTCTGCTTCAATGGTCACTGCTCGTCTGAACTGTCTGCATGCATTTCTCCACCTCTTCGACGGGCGCGTAGCACCCGTCTAGCACCAAACTCTTGTCCCTTTTCTGTCCAACTCTCTAATGCATGAGTTAACCGTTACTCCCAGTCCTTCATTTATGCGATATGTCAGCTCTGGAACTGTCTCCTCTGTCTGTATTTCCTGCTTCCTATGATCTCCAGTCTTTCAAACGCAGTGTGTCCAGGCATCTCGAAATGAACTGATCTTGAATTTGGCTCTCTCTTGTATTTTGTTTTTCTCATGGAAGGAACAGTTATTGCGGGCTCGTGGCCTTTGGTTCCTTCTTTTTCGTATAAAAAATAAAACATGCGTCTCAACTCTCTTCCATTGACGACCCCACGATGGCCCTTGTGGAATTCCCTGTGGGCCTGTTTCCCTCCTCACTCTTACCTTGCCACGACTTCCTCCTCTCCCGGCGCCAATCATCCCTCTTGCTATCTCTTGCTCTCTCTCACTCACACTACAATACTTCTATCCCCACTTCTTTCTCATTCTCGCTTTCCATATCTCCTGCCTTTAGCTAAGGAAGAGGCATTAGGAGCTTGCTTAACCGGGTTCATCCACTCGTTTGCTGCTTCTGTTTTAGCTACCATGGTCCCACGATGAATTATTACCCTACCCACCATCCATTCACTTGATGTAGCACTGCTGTTATTATATGTAGTAAGCGGCACTGACCATCCATTCATCTGATGCAGCGGTAATCATACTGTATGCACTAGGTGAGCCCAACCACCATCCAATCACCTGATGTAGCGCTGCTCTTACTGTATGTAGTAGGCGAGGGCACCCACCATCCACTCACTTTGTGGGAAATATTTTCCCCCAGAGCAGTTGCGCTCTCTAAATTTATCATAGTTATCCCTGGTTAAAGGCAGAGGACGTAGAGACTGTTGTTAATTATTCAAGCGGTTTTAATAACCCAGAAACGACGTTCTCTTTAATAATTCTTGTTATTGATAAATTAAATGCTACTGCATTTAACCCCCGTGGACAACTATGCATTGTAAATACATGTAAATATGTGGTATTTTCCACTGACCTAAGCTGCGTCTGCGTGATAGGTGACGTGGCAAGCAGGGAAAGATTCCCCTGTTAAGGCAGATGTGGAATTAAGATATTTACATAGTTAAAGGGAATAATTGGTCTAACTTTAATTTAAGTGGAACTAAGATTAATTTGTTAGATTTGCCCTGTACATATCATGATGCAATTTGACTGTATTTAGTACTGTAAATAACTAAAAGTTGGCAACCTACCATTCTATGAGGGAGGTAGAATTGCCGCGTTCACTCACTCTGTTCCTAGTTACTCTCAAGCTAGGTTGTACATACGCACCATAAGGACGCTTGCTTGCTCAAGCAATTACACTAAGCATCCTCATCGTCATCGGTTATCGATCACTCCCTCTTCACTAGCTAAGTAACCTTTACGAATTGGCCAATTCAAGGGGGGATTAGCTATGAGATAGAAGAGAAATAGTTATTGTAGGTGAGTTAAGGTTAAGTTACGTTTCACCTAACTCTATGAGACTTGTTTGATTTACTTAAGAACAACTTTATAGACGAGTAACGACCTACGAGTTGTTTATTGGTAAATACCAGAAATTTCTTACATAGCGGTGTCCCGGCAGGGATACCGACTTGGATACATTAAACTTTTCTCACATTTTGGTGCCCAGAAAGAGGGCCCCGATTTGTTTAACAGAATTATTGAACATTTTTCACATTTTTGGTGCCCCGACCGAGTGAGGATAACCGATGTGTGCCGAGGCGCTGAATGTGTTTAAAGTTGCTTTTGTGGGGCACAGTTTACTACCATGTTCGGTTGAAGTGGAAGACGTGGACGCACGTGTCTATAGAGCTCCGGGAGGAACTCCAAGCGCTTTCTCTGAAGATGAAAGGCTGAATGCCGTACTAGACTGGAAGCATGGCCGTACGGTCCTTTTCCTTGGAGGAAATGATATCCATGAGGACGTGGAGGTCAATGAAGTTGTGGAGAATATTTTAGCAGTGGTAGGAGCCATAGAGGGCTCTTGTAAATCTTCAGTAGCCATAACCCTCCTCGAGCCAAGGAACCTGCCATATGGCTTTCCAGTTTGTTATGGAACATATACGAGTAAATTAGTTAGCAGAGCTGTAAACCGGAAGTTGCAACGGGCCAGGAAGGGAAGGGATTTCATACATTTTAATGCCAAGCCCTTCCAAGCAATGTTGAAATCTGATGGTATACATTGGAACCATCATGGTCGGGAAGCGGTTCTGCAGAAATTTATAAATTATGTAGAACATAAGAAAGGAGAGTTCTATGCTGTACAAGCTATGGGTGGGCCTATGGAGTATTGAGGTAATAAATTCTGAGCTCTGGGAATATGGGTGTTTTGGCAATTGAGTGCGGGGATGAAATAAAACCCTAGAGGTTTAATAACCCTGGGGAATAGGTTGAAATTATAGACCTAATCCCTACACTCCTCAAAATTAAATTAAATAATTAGCTGAGCTGTAATGAATAATACGAAATGGGAGAGGGGATAAATTGCACAATGAGGACTTAATCCCTACCCTCTTCAAAATTTCAAATAATCAAATCATTACTAAGTTGAGGTAAAATTGTGGTTGGAATTCATAATTAAATTATCAAGTTAGAACTCTGTCAACATGTCTGTTTCTTTATTGCAAAGATCTTCTAGTAGTAAGGCAGGATGGGTAACTAGAGCCATAAATGATTGTAACCAGTCGTTGGACCAAATACCTCTGTCCAAGGAGAGAATAAATAGTCTCCTAAATATTCTGAAAGATCGATGGAGTAAGTACGAAGAGAGTTACTTAACTTTAGAAGCGGCTATAGTTAAGGCTGAGAATAAGGAACTCTTAGAGTCAGAAACTACGAAGTTTGAAAACCAATTAGAAGAATACTTAACTGTAGTAAAGACACTAGAGTCAGAATTAGCTGACACTGCCGCGGAAACACATGTTGTGGCACAGCAGAGTAGAGCTGTGTTACCACAAATAACGCTTCCGGAATTTGATGGAGAGCAGAACTGGAAATCTTTCTGGGATCAGTTCAAATATTTGGTACACGATAGAACAGATCTCCCTAAAGTCACCAAACTTACTTATTTGTTAGGACAGGTCAAAGGAACACCATATCAACTGATAAAAGAATTACCAGTAGAAGAAAATAACTATGAAGTGGCTTTGACCATCCTTAGACAAAATTACGAAGACAGGGAACAAATTATAAATCAATTATTGCGGGCTCTAATAGAATTACCCATGCCTAGGCACGATTTTGATTCCTTGCAAACATTTAGAATTGCAATAAGTTGTAAATTAAGGGCCTTAGGTACTTACGAAGATATTAAAACATCAGATTGGGTGCTTTCAAGAATTGTGTCCTTAAAGCTACCACCGAAAACCAAGGATGCTTTGTATGGCAGGTACCCGAAGGATAATTTCTCCTGTGAAGAGATAGAGGAAGGCTTGATGCAACTCTGTAAACATTTCCAAGGAACATTAAACACTACTGAGGTCAAACAGAAGACTGAAGTAAAGAAAAAACCCACTAACCAACTGGTTGGGAAGGTTAAGTCAGAGAAGACTAAGTATGTGCCTAAAGAAGAGATAGGTACTTTCCTTAGCTCCACAAAGGCCGAGGATAAAGTATTAAAGATAAGGAATAGACATGCTGAGGATATTAAGGAAATAAAACCTTCCATGGTAAAAGACAGGAAAGTTTGTGTCTTTTGTGGTGAGCAACATTCCAGTGTATCTTGTCAACACTACCCTGATTATGCTTCTAGAGTAGGGAAGCTTCAGGAACTGGGGTGTTGTATAATCTGTATGAACTCCAAACATGCTGCCGCGGACTGTAAGACTAAATTAAATCTTTGCTTTAAATGCAAAAAAGATCATCATAGTGCTTTATGCCCTAGGATGAAAATTGAGGTTCCCAAACCTGCAAGCGTCAACATGCCAATTGCAAAAGGGAATGCTCCATTAGTAATGCCAGCTGGAGTACCAATAGCAGATGTGAAAGTATTGTTTGAGAATAGAAACCAATTAGTATGTACCCTGTTTGATACGGGTGCTCAGAAAACCTTCATTTCTGCAGACATTGTGAAGAAATTAAAGTTACCAGTTATCGGCAAGGTAAATCTAGCCATTACAGGATTCTTGACAACCAGGAAGGCTCAGTCTTTTGATTTAGTTAGACCTGTAATACAATTGGGCAGATATAAATGCCGTATAGCAGCAGCTGTGCTTGATACTATGGAGACAAGTATATACATAAAGGGATTGAAGGAAACCTCTGATCATCTACAAGGTTCAGGGATAAAGTTGGCTAAACGGAATGTGGAATCAGATACTGTGGGTCCCATAAAAATGATAATTGGTTCTGATTATTGTGGAAGATTCCTACATAGGACTTTCAAAAGGAATAAGGTACAGTTGTTCAAGAGTCCAGGAGGTAACCTTATTATGGGTCAGTTGCCTTTTCCAAAACAAGTTAAAGGAGAGGCTAAACTAGTAGACTCAGTCTTTGTTACCCCCACACAGTCACTGATGGTAGCTAGAATAGGTGCAGAATTAGAACCTACTCAGATAAATGACTTATTAGATGAAAACATTGAACCTGTACACAAACTGTGGGACCTAGACAGTATAGGTATACACTCTGAGGAACCAACCCCTGAAGATAAGATAACTTTGGATCTGTATAATCACTCTGTGGAATTTAAGGATGCACAGTATTGGGTAGGATTACCATGGGAACTAAACCACTCAGAGTTACCAACAGATTACCAAGCAGCTAAAGCTCAGTTAAATTCTCTTCTAAGAAAGTTGAGAGATAAACCAGAACATCTGATCCTATATGATAATATTATAAGGGATCAATTGAAGAATAAATTTATAGAAGAGGTAGAATACCCTGTTAACCACAAAGAAGGACACTACTTACCACATCATGCTGTAAGCAAGGATTCAGTAACTACTCCCATAAGGATAGTATTCAACTGCAGTAGTAAAGCGTCCAAGGGATCAGCTAGCTTGAACGATTGCCTATACTCTGGACCTGCACTAACAGAGAAGTTAGGGAATGTGTTACTAAGATTTAGAGAAAAACCTTATGCTTACACAGCAGACATTAGTAAGGCTTTTCTCAGAATAGGACTGAGAGATAAGGATAGGAAATTTACAAAATTCCTCTGGCCTCATGATCCTCAAAATGAGGATAGTCCATTGAAAACTTACTGTTTCCGATCGGTGCTTTTTGGCTCTTGTGCTAGTCCTTTCCTACTTTGCAACACTTTAAAGCATCATTTTGAAAATGCCAAATGTCCAGAAATAGGGCAGGCTTTTTATATGGATAATTTGCAAGGTGTTGCTGATACAGAATCGGAAGTCTTGAAGGCTTATGAAGTAGCCAATTCCGAATGTGGGAAGGCAAATTTGCCGTTACAGAGCTGGAATACAAATTCACCGATTTTGAGGAATAAAATACAAGAGGACTATCCAGATTTTGACATTCCCAAAACTCAAAATGTGTTAGGTCTTAACTGGGTTACAACAGCCGATGTAATAAGTTTGAAACCAATTAAGTTCTCTGATGTCACTCTCACCAAGAGGTCCTTGTTAAGTCAGGTTTCCAAGCTATTTGACCCATTAGGATTGGTCAGTCCTATAGTTATTAGGGGCAAATGTTTAGTACAGGAGGCTTGGCGAGAAAAGTTAGACTGGGACACTGAATTAGGTGAGACATATGTGGAACAATGGGAACAGATAAGAAAGGAGTTTGAAACTACATCAAGCATATGTATTCCCAGGAAAATAAACAGTAATGAGAAGTCGCACTTACACTTATTTTGTGATGCTTCTCAAAAGGCCTATGGAGCAGTAGCTTATTGCGCAACAGGAGAGGATAGTAAGATTATAATGTCCAAAGCCAGAGTTGTGCCAATTAAAGAAAGAACCCTACCTCAAATGGAATTGGCTTCCATATAAGTAGGAACTAAATTGGCCAGGTATATAACCATTACTCTTGATACTCAGTTTGAGGATATTTACATATGGACTGACAGTGAGATTTGTCTTTACTGGATAGGGAAGGAAGACAGTAAAATTCCTTTCGTCCGTAATAGAGTGAAGACTATTAAAGAGCTGTCTTCCAAATTTAAATTCATGCATGTGTCCTCTAAACAAAATCCAGCTGATCTGCTCTCGAGAGGTTCGACCGTAAGGAGACTGATCAAAGATAACTTGTGGTTTAAAGGTCCTAAATGGTTACTCACTAAGGATTGGCCTGAACAGAAACAGTACAGTATTGCTGAGATTAGTGTAGTGAACTTGGATCCTATAGTACCTGAGCCAGAAGTAATTGACATCAGCCGATTCTCATCAATAAGACAACTTCTAAATACTACTAAATTGGTTGTTGAATTTTTGAATAAGAAGGTGGGGTTTCAGAAATTAGATCCCCTAGAATACTGGCTGAAAAGAGTACAAAGAAATTCTTACGGGGAAATATATAAACTTTTAGGCCAAGACACTGGAAAAAGGAATAAGCTGATGAAGAATTTAGGCTTGTTCTTAGACGGAAAGGGTCTGATAAGATGTCGAGGCCGATTGGTAAAGGCTGACTTGCCCATCCAAACCAAACATCCCATTTTATTACCTAAGAGTGGATGCTTTGTACAACTTATTATAAAGGAAGCCCATGATTCTACTCTCCATGGAGGTGTACCGCAGACCTTAGCCCAAATTCGGGAAAGGTACTGGATTCCTAAGGGTAGACAGGTTATTAAAAAATATCTCAAAAACTGCATCATTTGTAGGAGGTATGAGCAGAGACCTTTTAACTACCCTGGACCACCAGCCCTACCGAAGGAAAGGGTGAACATAAGTCGGCCCTTCCATATAACAGGGGCTATAACTGTTACGGGTGAGGAAACTCCCCATAAAGTTTACATTTGTTTATTTACTTGTGCCTATACAAGGGCAGTCCATCTAGAATTAGCGGAAGACCTAAGCTCAGAGACATTCCTCAATGTCTTTCGCAGATTTGCCGCTAGAAGGTCTTGTCCTGGCAAGTTAATAAGCGACAACGGAACTAATTTCGTTGGAGCAGCTCCCTTACTGTTGAACATAATGAACGACCCGAAGGTTAAGTCGGCGCTGGGAATCAGAAATTGTATTTGGCAGTTCACAGCTCCAAGAGCTCCATCGCAAAATGGATTTACCGAAAGAATGATTGGTATTGTCAAGAACTGCCTGAGGAAAACATTACATAGAACTAAGATCACGAGAGAAGATTTAAGAACAGTAATAACTGAAATTGAAGCCAGGATTAATAATAGACCCTTGACTTATCAAGATGACACTAGCGACTCGCTAGAGGCTTTAACACCAGCTCACATGTTATATGGCAGGAAGCTCCATCCAATGCCTTGTGTGGATATCCAGGAAGATGTTGATGATCCTAACATAGAAAATAATGATTTAGGACAACACCTTCGGGAGGGATATCAACTTCTGAAAAGGGTGCTGGATACATGGAATAGACATTGGAGTGAAGAGTATCTTTTGAGCTTATGCGAGAGGTTTTATGGAGCTCAAGCTGCCAGCAACAAATCAGTTATTAACATAGGAGATGTGGTCTTAGTGAAGACTGAACAGCCAAGATCCCAGTGGCCATTAGCTAAAGTGATCTCCACACACTCAGATTCTGAAGGGGTGCTGAGACTCGTAAAAATAAAATGCAGGGGACATACCAGTATAAAAACTATTGATAAACTGGTACCCCTTGAGTTAGCAGCCACTCCGGATTCAGAGAATGGTGAAGATCAAACGGGTCAAGAGGCGCGACCTAGTAGGGCCGCAGCACAGGGTTCTCAAGAACTATGGAGGGAACTCTTGGCTAAGGGTCATATTACATGATACAACGTATCATTTTCCGCCGGCCCCAAAACTGTGGGAAATATTTTCCCCCAGAGCAGTTGCGCTCTCTAAATTTATCATAGTTATCCCTGGTTAAAGGCAGAGGACGTAGAGACTGTTGTTAATTATTCAAGCGGTTTTAATAACCCAGAAATGACGTTCTCTTTAATAATTCTTGTTATTGATAAATTAAATGCTACTGCATTTAACCCCCGTGGACAACTATGCATTGTAAATACATGTAAATATGTGGTATTTTCCACTGACCTAAGCTGCGGCTGCGCGATAGGTGACGTGGCAAGCAGGGAAAGATTCCCCTGTTAAGGCAGATGTGGAATTAAGATATTTACATAGTTAAAGGGAATAATTGGTCTAACTTTAATTTAAGTGGAACTAAGATTAATTTGTTAGATTTGCCCTGTACATATCATGATGTAATTTGACTGTATTTAGTACTGTAAATAACTAAAAGTTGGCAACCTACCATTCTATGAGGGAGGTAGAATTGCCGCGTTCACTCACTCTGTTCCTAGTTACTCTCAAGCTAGGTTGTACATACGCACCATAAGGACGCTTGCTTGCTCAAGCAATTACACTAAGCATCCTAATCGTCATCGGTTATCGATCACTCCCTCTTCACTAGCTAAGTAACCTTAACGAATTGGCCAATTCAAGGGGGGATTAGCTATGAGATAGAACAGAAATAGTTATTGTAGGTGAGTTAAGGTTAAGTTACGTTTCACCTAACTCTATGAGACTTGTTTGATTTACTTAAGAACAACTTTATAGACGAGTAACGACCTACGAGTTGTTTATTGGTAAATACCAGAAATTTCTTACATAGCGGTGTCCCGGCAGGGATACCGACTTGGATACATTAAACTTTTCTCACATTTTGGTGCCCAGAAAGAGGGCCCCGATTTGTTTAACAGAATTATTGAACATTTTTCACACACTTCTTGTAGAGCTGCTCCTACTATTTGTAACCTGCGAGGGCATCCCCCATCCATTTACCTGACGTAGCGCTGTTCTTACTATGCGCAGTAGGCGAGGGCACCCACCATCTAATCACGTGATGTAGCAGTACTCTTTCTATATGTAGTAGGTGAGAGCACCCACCATCCAATCTCCTATGTAGTGCTGCCCTTACTATATGTAGTAGGTCAGGGCACCCACTGTCCACTCACTTGATGTAGTGCTGCTCTTACTATATGTAGTAGGCGTGGGCACCCACTAGCCACTCACTTGATGTAGTGCTGCTCTTACTGTATGAGGTAAGCGAAGGCACCCACCATCCACTCACTTCATGCAGAGCTGCTCTTACTATATGTAATAGGTGAGGGCACCCGCCATCCATTCATCTGATGTATCACTGCCCTTCCTGAAGTGGTGGGTGAGGGCACCCGCGATCCACTCGCCTCATGCAGCGCTGCTCTTACTGATGTGGTAGGCAAAGATATACACCATCCACTCATCTGATGTGCTGCTGTTGCTGTGGTGGGCGAGGGGATACACCATCCACTCATCTGATGTGCTGCTGTTACTGTGGTGGGCGAGGGTATATATCAACTACTCACTTGATGCAGCGCTGCTCCTACTGATGAGGTAGGTGAGGGCATCCACCATCGACTCACCTGATGTAGTGCTATCTTCAGGTGCCTGTACTGGCAAACTATATGGCTTACTGTCAGGAAGCCATTTGTTAAGCTGGGTGTTGACCATATAACCAAACGGACGCCTGGTGGCCTAGTGGGTTAACCCGTCACGTCCCGAGGTTTTCCGCACCTCCGACATCCCCCAGTCCCGAGGTATTTTCGATTTTTTTTTTTTTTTTTGGCTAAAACCTTCGCTTTTGGTGAGAAACATCGAAAATTCATAGAGAAATCGCTCACCTGAGATTTAAAATACCCAATCCAGGTAGGAGTTCCTCCTTACCTGACTGGGTTTTCTAACATGCTGGCACCAAAGAAAACGAGTTCTATGGGAGGGTAACTATTTTATCCACTCATAAACGGTATTTACTTGGCACGAATGTATATGTAGTATGAGAGTATATTGGTTTTCAAGCAGTAATAAAGGCATTATAAGCATTGTTTCACTCACTAACTAATCACCATACCTGACCTTTTTTTGCCACATTAGCTGATCATTATTTCTGGCTGTTTCTTCTTCTAATGCTATGTAAACATTGGCCTCCACATTGTAATCGATTGGGGAATCACTCTGGCCCTGAATATCTTTACTAGCCAGGTCACTGGTAACAGGTGAATTGCCGAGACAATGGCGTGAGGGGGGGAGGGGGAGGTTATGCGGTGTAAGGCATTGTCCCTGCTTGGCATCTCGTAGAGGAATAGAGGAAGGTGTCCTGTGTATACATATGAAAAATCACGTGCGAAAATTGAAAATTGTGCAAATTAGGGACCTTGCAATTGCACGACGTACTGGTACGTCAACGGGACTGCCAAATGCAAATCGTTGCAACGTACCCATACGTCGACGGGACGGGGCGGGTTAAGACGCTCCAACCAATAACGAAATACAACAAAAAATTACTGCATATCATTACTTGTGGACCCAGCAGAGAACCAGTGTAGGGCAAAGCTAATTTTTTGTCATTTAAATCATTAAAATCCAGTCAAAGCCTCCACATGTGTTACATAGGAAGTAGAGTACAATTTTTAGCTCTTTTAGGACTTTTAGCACTTTTGAGGTACAGTGCAATTATAAACTATCTATCTATTGCCAGACGCCATAGTCCCGTAAGGGATGACCATTTGACTTCGAGTTATTTGTTTTACGGGGAGGGGCACTAACCCTCCACCAACCCAGTTGCTGACACGTAGGGAGCACGTATGGTTTGGTTTTATGGTTACCACCCAGCAATGTAAATCGTTTCTTGGCTTACAGGAAACCATTTTGCTTGTCACTCAATGTAAAGCCATGTGTAAAGGAA
This sequence comes from Coenobita brevimanus, assembly GCF_032717465.1. NCBI lineage: Eukaryota > Metazoa > Arthropoda > Malacostraca > Decapoda > Coenobitidae > Coenobita > Coenobita brevimanus. The sequence continues at coordinate 7,843,164 of NC_137022.1, read as the reverse complement.
AGAAAAGCAATGAGAAGTGACAGGAAAGCTAGGAGAAATAGGAAGATAGGAGGGAAGGCACAGAAAAAGCATGATAAAGGTTAAGGATGAAGTAGGCAGCACTACATCAAGTGAGTGGATGATGGTCGCCACCACCTTCCATTAATTATTAACACTTTTAGCATTTTTAGCACTTCAGAGGTAGAGTACAATTTATAGCACTCTTGAGGTAGAGTACAATTTTTAGCACTTTTTGAGGTACAGTACAATTTTTAGCACTTTTTGAAGGTAGAGCACAATTTTTAGCACTTTTTTGAGGAAGAGTACAGTTTTTTGCACTTTTTTAGTTCCAAAAATATACTAAGAGTTGACCTATCTTTCTGAAATTTGGCATGTAGACAATAGAGGTGAAGGTCACAGCAATGTTGAATAAAAAAGGTTTGGGTCTTGAAATAACGTGTTTTGCGAGCGGCGCCAAATTCCACTTTCTGACCTTTAGAGCTGAGGAATTAACCTGATTATTATTATTATTATTATTATTATTATTATTATTATTATTATTTTTATTATTATTATTGTTATTATTATTATCATAATGTTGTTTTTGTTGTAGTTCTTCTTCTTCTTCTTTTTATTATTATTATTATTATTATTATTATTATTATTATTACAACTTGTTTTTGTTCATTGATAATGCAAAAAAATATATATCTTGTAACTTTTAATTGAAAACATGACACTGATAATTTCAATGTAAAGATATGAGGCGTGATATTTATATACAAGAGTCACTGTGAGAACTTTGTAATCTGCACTCCCCCCCCTCCTCCCCAACCCCACCCATCCTCTACCTCTCCCCCTCCCCTCCAGTCTTGTCCATTTTTACTCCCCACTACTATCATTATCTCCCCTCCAGTCTCATCCTTTTTTCCTCCCCTCCACTATCATTCTCTCCCCTCCTCCTTCACTCTCACTCTCTCCCCCTCCCCATCTACTCCCATTTTAACCCTCACTCTCCACTCTCCCCCCTCTTCCCCCATCTCTCATCCCCAAACCCTTCCCCACTCTCATCCTCTCTCCATCCCCCTCCATCGTCATCCGCTATTTCCCCTCCACTCTCCCCCTCACCACCCCTACCAAGCCCCCTCCACCGTCCTCCCTCCCCCCACCCTGTACATGTAGAGGTGTGCGGTACGTAGGTGGGCTAATGGGCCTTGAGAGCAGGCTGTGAAGCCTATGCCCAGAGTCAGACACAAAAAAAAGAAAAAATCATCCGTCCCAAACCCCATTCTTCCCTTTCCACCCCTCCACTACCTCTCCGCAACCTCATTTTTTTCTTCTTCCACTCTCATTACCTCTCCCTCCCCCTCCACTTCTTATCCACTACTACCTCAGACCTGAACTTTTTTGCACTCCCCCCTCCTCCTCCCCTCCCCCCTCCTCATGTACCCTTTCTTCATCCTCCTTCCTCCTGTTCACTCGCCTCCTCATCCCTACAACTATATCTCTTCCACTCTCACTGCATCCACCTCCCATTGCCATCCCCTCCTCCATCTTACCCCTCCATCTCCTTCCCCACACTAGACCCACACACCTCTCCACAACCAAGCCTTGACCATGTGCCCTAAACCGTATCTTCTCCCCCAACACACACTCCTTTCCCCCTGGCACTCCCCATCACCACATCAAGGCCACAGGTCAGACAGTCACCCTTCAGTGCCAACCTCTTGTGTTGCATCAGTGCATCTCTTACTCTCCCAGCAACAGTGTCCACTTCCCCCTCTGGCTCTCAGCGTAAGTACAACCTCGAGCAATACTAACAGGGATACTTACAAACCCAAATCACCGTTAGGGAGGGGAGTATGGATGGCTCCTGAATAATACTGAAGTGAATGTGCATATAACTTTTAATCTAATACAATGTCGTGATCGCTCGTGAATGACTGCTGTACAGCCATGACTTAGCAGCACCATTCTTGCCTCCATCATCATGACTACAGCATCATCTTAACCCCTTAACTCCTAATCGCATCTATTGATGCGATTTGAGTTTTACGCCAAAATGCCTAATCGCATCAATTGAACACGGCCTGTAAAAAACTGCGGAGCGCTTGCCCAACCCTGATTATGACGTACATGGCTTCAGGCCAATGAGAGTTTGCCCCTGATGTGGCGTGAGGGGGAATCGGGCCAACCCGGGCGGTGGGGGGGCACCCCCCTCTCGGGCACCTCCATGCCACCCTCTACTCCACTCCCTCACTCCCTCCTTGTCCCCCATCACGCTCCCACCCCTCCACGCAACTGCATCTCACCTCCCACAACAACCTGCATCCCTTCCCACCCTCTCTTGCCCCTCCTCCCTCCCTGCTAGCCTCGTCCTCCCCCAAACCCCACCCCATCTCTCCCTTCCTTGTCCCTCACTACCCTTCCAATCCCCAACAGGCCCCCGAGTGTCAGGCCTGATGTACGTACCTGTTTCATATTATTTCTACTTCTTCCCAAATTTTTACACCTCACTCTGTTCATTTCTCACTTCGTACCTACCAGTTTCTGTACGTACGTAGTTGGAGAATGCTGTATGTACGACGCATCTTACTTTCTTTTTTTTTTCATTCTCCCTACCTGCCCAGATTAGCACCTCTGAGTAGTGTCCGTCTGTGTTAGTTTTCGAAAGACTCTGAGGCCTTGTAGGGCTACTCCCCGCACCTGTTTCATCTCCCCACACATACAAACACACCTGTTTTCATGGCTGGTGTGATAAATTCCAATGAAATGGAGAGTTTCCACAAGAGAAAAAATTTGGTTGTTGCCGAAACTGTAATGATAAGTGTGATGAAGTGTAATGATAATGTGATAATTGGTGTGATAAATGTGTAACGAGAAGATGGGACAGTAAAACGAGAAATCGGAAACAAATTATTGCCTTTTTTCCCCCTTTCTTATGCATGCATTTATACCATTATTCAACTTTATTCTGATGTCCTTGATGGTTACAAACATTTATATGCGTCTGTGTTAGTTTTGGAATGACTATGAGGCCTTCTAGGGCTACTCCCCACACCTGTTTTAACTCCCCACTCCTACATACACAACTGTTTTTATGGCTGGTATGACAAATCCCATTGGAATGGAGGGTCTGCACAAGAGAATATGGTTGTTGCCAAAATTTTTCTCCCCAAGTATCACCAAGGCCTTGTAGGCCTACTCCCCACACTAGTTATCTCCCCACACCTACATACACACCTGTTTTCATGGTAGGTGTTACAGAACACAATGAAGTGCTTTCATTTCATGAGAAAAGCTGGTTATTTCCAACCCCCGTACCTATAGGCCTACTCTCCACAGCCTACTTTATCTCCCCACAGTCTTGTAATCTCCCCACACCTCCATACACCTGTTTTCATGGTTAGTGTGACACAACACTTTGAAATTACCTGTTTCAATAAGAAGAATATGTCTATCTATCTATCTATATACCTAGGCTGCTTCCCCCAAGGAAAGGGAGGTAGCCGAGACAGGACGACACACTCCCCATTTACTCATCCATTCAAACACATTCATTCGCATCTTAGCCCCAAAGGGGAGAACGGACAGATCTTCACCGCACCACACCGCACAAGGGTCAACTGCGCAATGCAATCAGTGACATCCGCAGCAGGGCCCGACAGCAGAACTGGTTTACCCCTGCCACATCATAACAGACCCATCCCCTTACCCGCACCTGACCTGACTAGCTGATCAGACCAAATGCGGGAGAATATCCCCTCAGGGCTGCGTCATCACTTATTCATTCAAAATTTCTCTCCATTTATTTCTGTCACGCACAGCCACTCTTCCTTGCTCAACAGACATCCCTCTCGCATCCAGCGCTCTCTTCACACTGTCCATCCATCCTATTCGTGGTCTTCCTCTCAGCCTTACACCTCTCACATCAGATCTAGTTATCTTTTTCACCAATCGCTCATTATCCATTCTCTCCATATGCCCAAACCATCGCAACACCCTCTGCTCAACTCTACCAGCCATCTCCCGAACAACTCCAGTTCTCCTTCGCACTTCATCATTTCGCACCCGATCCATACGCGTCACTCCACACATACTCCTCAGACACCTCATCTCCATTACATTCAAACTTTTCCTCTCTGCTACACCCATATTCCATGTTTCAGCCCCATATAACGCAGTCGGTACCACAACACCCTCATACAGCCCCCCTGTGGCGGGGGGGACACAACCTGGCTGCACTATGGGGTGGTACTACTTCTCTGCAGCCAGGTTGTGTTAGGAAGAATACTGCCACCGTATTCCCTGCGTGTCGTAAAAGGCGACTAAAAGGGGCGGGGTGAGGGGACTAGGGACCCCCTCCTCTGTTTTTTTTAGTTCCTAAAAAGAGACAGGCCAGAGAAAGGGATGGGGGATGGAATTATCCCCGTACCCTGAAGATTGGGTCTATGAAAAATATGTAGTTATCAAAATTTTCATGCTTTCGATTGTTGTCGAGGGGTAACTATCATAATTTTTTTTTAACTTTCACGTGCGATTGTGCAGTAACCATTAGGCCTACGGTGGTATGGATTGCGTTGTCAGGTGGGTAAATACTTCCTCTTTAGCCAGAACACAGTCAATTTGCCCTTGGTGAAAGTCGCCAAAACACCCCTGAATTGCGGTTGTGGGACGTACCCTGCCTGAAACAATTGAGGTCTTAAGGGGTTAAGCCCCAACCCCCCTACATGGAGGGAAGAGACTCAGAAACATTAACGGCAAAGCACAAACGGTGAACTATCAACAGTGTGATCAGTAATTACGGGCTGCACATCCATCGACTCATTACCTCAAAACTGAAATTCTCGGATCTATATCACGAAGGAAACGAGCCACGCCAAACTGCCCTGCTGTAAGATGGAGCCACTAAAAAAAAAAAAAAAAAAAAAAAAAAAAAAAAAAATTATGTAGCCCTTGTCATGCGTATCTCCGTACCTACCTCATTCAGTCACTTCCGCCGTTCGCACAAACAAATTATTATTATTATTTTTTTTTTTCACTGCAAAACCCCGTGAGAGAGTCTTTGTGAAATGGGACACAGAGGAGAGCAAACAGCAACACTCCTACTTGTCTTTCCGCGTCCTTTTATGACAGAAAACTACAGCTGTGGTGTCTTTTTTATGAGTCGAAGATGAGGAAATGAAGAATGTTCCCTCACCCACCAGTTCTTGCATCTGAGGTCGGCAAGACAAAGTAAAATGGTGACCGCGAAACATTGTAAATTCTCATGTAAATATCACAGAATGGAGAACTATGTAAAGGTGTGACACAGATATGAAGGTGTGACACTGGTTTAACGGTGTGACACTAATATAAAGGTTTGATGCTGATATAAAGATGTGACACTGATATAAAGGTATGACACTAAAATAAAGGTGTGACACTGAAATAATATAATAGTGTAACTCTATAAGGTGTGACGCTAGTATAAAGGTGTAACACTCATAAAGGTGTGACACTGATATAAAGGTGTGACACTGATTTTTAGGTGTTAGCCTTATATAAAGGTGTAACGCTAATATAAAGCTGTGACACTTATATAAAAGCGTGACACTAATCTCATAATGATGCTGAGGACTTCGCTGTGTTCTCCTTGACCTGGATGGAAGGAAAATACTTAGATTTTTCAATAGCCCGTTGAGGATGAGAAGGCGAACACATAACGAAGCCACTTTTAAATGTTATTACTGTATCGTAGTCGCCCATATTCCTTGGTAATTAGTTCTCTGTTTACAAAATCCCTGAAGAAATGTTATGCGTCATTAACTGGCGATTTTGTATCCATTACTATCTATCTATAACCAGACGCCTTAATCCCGTAAGGGGTGCCCACAAACATCTGGCCTCCACGTCGCCCTGCTATATCGCTGCCCTCCCGCCCCCTCACATCCCCCTCTCTCATATACATGTCCACTCCATCCCTCCATCTCATCCTCGGCCTTCCTCTTCCTCTCCTCCCCCCACCACCTCACTCACAAACACTCTCCTCGTTCGCTTCTCTCTCTCTCTCTCTCTCTCTCCACATGGCCAAACCATCTCAGTGTATAATATTCTCCTACCCATTTAAAAGAAATCAGACTAAAATTATTGTTTTTAATAGCAGTGTTGTGGAATGGAACCTTAGATAGTACACTCCACTGCTTTATCATATCGAGCTCCTGCTTAAGACTGTACTTTTCCTGTCATTACTCAATTTCCTTGCTGGCCATCAATTTCTTTCAGTACATTCTAAAATACTTCCTTTCCTGAGGCCCTGTTACTCTTTTACTTCACCTTTATTGGTGTTGTCAGTGTGTGAATGCAGGCCTCTACAAATGCACATCTCTCTCTGCTCTCTAGCACGTAAACACCTCACAGTGCTGGGGCATGGGCAGTGTCGGGAGCGGTGGTGGTGACAATGTGGTGATTTCATGATTATGTACTCTAAAAATCCGTTACCTTAATGACTTTCGTGCGATTGCTAGGCGAAACCTGCACGTTTTTCCTTTTATTCTCTTCTTTGCCTAAAACAGAGACGTGTGGAGTAATTTAAACAGAGAAGTGGCGCGGAATTTAAACAGAACAGTGGCGCGTAATTTAAACAGAGAAGTGGCTGGTAAATTAAACAGAGACGTGGCGCGTGATTTGAACAATGGGCTCCCGTAGTCTAGAAGATTGAAATTTAAATGATTGTCCTCGTGTACGCGATACCCATAAATACGAGCTGCTGCCTTTCATTTTTCTTCACCTCGTGGCATGTAAATTCGGTGGCTGAGTGTGTGTGTGTGTGTGTGTGTGTGTGTGTGTGTGTGTGTGTGTGTGTGTGTGTGTGTGTGTGTGTGTCAGTAGGGAGAAAGGCTTAGCAACTTGGAAGAGAGAGAGAGAGAGCGAGACAGGGAGGTAGCTAGCAGGACTCTACTTATACTTCACTCGTGTGTGAGAGATTTTGTTAATATTCCAAGACAAATAAAAATAGTCCCATACTATTCTTTACCTCTCCTGTCATTGAATGACAAAAGGGAACCAAGATTTTCTACTTACAAAACTACTCAAGTATAACAACCGCTTGTCCACAAGTTCAATATATATATATAACTTCTCTACAAGTAACTACAAACTCCTTTTTGTGACATTTGGTAGCAGCGAAAGTACGCACCTCGTCTTCGAATCAACAGTGAATTTCTACAAAAGCAGGCGACACTCTACAAGATTAGCTTCAGTTCTACAGTGAAATCCTACAAAATACAGCCTACAGTGCAAATAGCCTACAAGTCTACAAAACAACTCTATAATCTTCACGTAACTTCAAGCAGCAGCAAGAAGAATAAAAAACAAAGCAAGTAAAGAAGAGAAAACATTAAAGCAACAAACTAACATACCCCTACCACTCTCTCCCGACTACCTCCATCGCTGACGCAGAGGTCAAGACACGCAGCAAAACACCAGAGCCACATTTATAACGCGACTTACTCATCTTTCTTCACCCAGCTTAAGCATCGCTACTCAGTATTCACCACAGCTACCAGTGTGGGAAGCCGACGTCACCATGTGCTGAGATGACATCACAACGCGAGTTTGCCACGCCAAGCAACGTGTGACTGACACCAGGCATTCTCACCCACTACTCATTACTCATTATTCACATAGCTCCTACTCATACTCATTTATTTCCACAGTATTGAGTTGGAAATTCGACGTTCTATGCTGAGGTTTGCCTGTGACAGCTGTTAACCACCACAAGCACCAGGCCATGGAATTTCCTGAGTAATATCGTCCATCAACACACCACTAGAATTATCAAGAGATCTTCAATCAACCCTGCATTTTTCTTCCGAGATCGACTTTTGTATCGACACACCTCTACGATCTGTATGAAGTGGGTAAAATTATACTTACTCATTTCTTCTCAGTGCTAAAATTAGCTAAATTCAACTTTTTTTACTTATTTCCATATATACACTTATACACTCACTATCTATCATTTATTTCAACTTATTTACTCATCTATTTTGTTAGGACATAAATAAACAAAAGGCGTATTTCATAACACCATATCTTAATGACAGGAATATTTTTGCCACCACCCAAGTTAATACCAGATGACACACAATTAGCCACAACAACAGACTCACAATTAAGAGAGCACCAAGGCAACACACCAGATGACACACAATTAGCCACAACAACAGACTCACAATTAAGAGAGCACCAACGCAACCCACCCCTTGTACAAACCTCACCACAAACCAAAGACCAAGAAACAAATACGGCAGTTTCAGATGATGAGTGGGAAACCCCCTCTGACGTAGCAAGTGAGGACTTTGTCGCTGACTTGCACACGTATGCCAATATACTTAACAGGGTTCACCGGTCCGGTCGAATATATTCCACCATTCCATCACACAACGATAAACAAGTCCAAGTTAAATTAACAGAGCAAACAGTGAAAATGAATCAAGAAACAAATACCGCTGATCTAACAACCACACCCCATGTGTTCGTCTAACATAAGGATAAAACTGCCCCAAAATTCTCTGGCACAGAAAGAGATCGCATTGATGTCATTTCATTAGTCAGTCAGTGCGAACAAATGTTCATCAAGCGCCACATACTAGATGAACAAGAGAAAATTGCTATTTTTTCATCTTGCATAAGCCAGGAAAGATGTCCAGCAAGCAATTTATTGCGATCAGATAAGCTCCATAAGCTAGGACATATGATGAATTTAAAACTGAATTTTTGAAGAAATTTTCTGGAGGTATGAACTTCTTGCCAGGTATAATTCCAGAATTAAATAAAATTGTAGATCTTGTAAGGGAGCACACTACAAACCATGTGCTCAGTGAAATAACTGCTGATGTCTCCACAATCAAATCAAAAGAACATTGTTAGTTACTTTGGAAAACTCAAATTGGATAACAGATGATGCAAAGATGTCCCCAGACCTCGTCGTGGACATCATTGGTTATGTAGCTGTCTTGCCTAAATTACCTGATAGGACCCTTAAGACCGCCAAGACGATCGCGTACACCCCAGGCATGTGCTTACTAGACTTAATGAACAAGGTAGAAATGCAGTGCAGTAAAGCAGGTATGGTTGACACACCTGCACATTCTAGTAGAATGAGAGCACCTGAGACAGTATCAACTGTGAAAACATCTACACCGACCCCAAACAGAGAACAAAATCGATCGCGACCCGAAAGCAGGCAGAGCAAACAACCAAACAAGACGAGGCCTCGATCACAGACGCCAGGCTACAGGCAGTTTCATAAGTTTTCGCGCAGCCCAAGCAGGTCTCGCGCCATAAACAACACTACTTATGGGAAGTCACCTCGTAGGTCACCGTCAGGGGATAGGTCCATTCTATGTCATTATTGTGCAAAACCAGGACACACAAGGTATGAATGCTTTATCAAAGCAAAAGAGGACAAACAAAAGACACAAGGATTTGGTCCTTACTGTAGGATCATAGATACCAAGGGCACTGGATCAATGATTGCAAAACAGTAGAAAAAATTGTGTCTATGTTCAAATTGGGGGAAGACCAAGTCATGACAAAAACGAACAAACGTAAAGAAAAACAAGTCTAAAATTCACATAGGAGGCATGTTGGGAAATGAGTGTATCTTGATACCAGCTGTATGTGAGGATCAAAACGTTTCCTTATTTTTAGATACAGGCTCTCCAGTGAACTTAATAACACATGAAGAAATAAATAGAATTCTTAAAAATAAGAAGAAAGTAACTTTTCTGGATGAAGCTGATTTAGATTTATACACGGTAGATGGAAAACAAATTACAGTGAAAGGTATGATAAGATTAAATATCAGTTTCACAGAGACTACAAGACCATTCTCTGCATTTTTCTATATCATTGAAAACTTAGCAATTAAAGCTCATATATTACTGGGCTTAAGATCCATGAGAGCAGAGAACATAACTATACTCCCACACATGAATGAAATAGACTTTGACAATGAATTCATAGATGAAATACCTTCAGAGCCCTCACCGACTGGTAAAAGAGAGCCAAAAAGAATTGGTAATATTAAAGGCATAAACAAACATACACAAACAGATGAGTGTATAGATCCACTCCCACCACCAGCCCCATCCTCCAGAATTAGTGACCCAGATAACAGTACTGATTTATCAATTTTTCCAGCCCATCTCACCAATGATTTAGTTATACCACCTAATTCCTACATGAAAGTTACCATAAAGAGCAAATTACGGAATAGTACTGTTCTTGTCTTAGAAGAATTATGTAAAGTAAAGGGATTGTCAGTAGAAAACGCATTATGTCATATGAACGACGAAGGGCAAACTCAGATATTCATAATTAATCACATGAATGGGGGAAGTTCAGTTGAAAAAGGGGACTTGCATAGTTAATATTGAAAAATGTCCTGCCCCTGTGGAGGAAATAGTTATAGCTGGAGTGACAAGTGAGATAAAATCTACGGATAGAGAAAGAATAAAAGAGAATTTAATTCACTCAGGTGAATTTGATGAAGAAAATGATCTGTTAACCCTGCTGGAAACACACAGGGACACCGTAGCATTGCCCGGAGAACAATTAGGTGTACTAACTAGATTAATCACATGATTAATGTGCACCCAGAAACACCACCTATTTTCGTATCAGCTTACCGCATACCACAATCTCAACACTTGCAAATCAGTATGTCGATGAAATGTTAAAACTTGGAATTATTGAGCCTTCAGTCTCCCCTTGGAATGCCCCATTATCCTTCGTGCCCAAACGAAATGGAGAAATGCGTGCTGTAGTAGATTACCGTAAACTAAATACTCACACAATCCCAGACAGATTTCCCATGCCATTGCTAAGCGACGTTCTACAGAACATTGGTCCTGAAAATAACATATTCTCAACCATCGATCTCCTAAACGGCTATTATCAAATCCCGGTTTAGGAGGAGTCACATAAATACACTGCCTTTTCCACAAACAGAGGCCATTATCAATATACAAGAATGCCAATGGGACTGAGGACAGCCCCAGGCACATTCCAGCGTCTTATGAATTACGTATTGTCCGGAATTTTAGGACAAGGAATATTTGTTTATCTTGACGATATTATAATCGCAACGAAGAATATTAAGGATCATCTCAGGAAATTAGACTTACTCTTACAAAAGCTTAGTGATGCTGGTTTAAAAATTAAACTTTCTAAATGCAAATTTTGCTTTAAGGAAATAAATTTCTTAGGCCACAAATTAAGTTCTAATGGTATTCACACCACTGATGACAAAATACAGGCAGTGAGAGATTTTCCTGAACCCACTACGAATGACGAAGTTAGAAAATTTTTAGGTCTGGCTGGGTACTATAGGTCATTCGTACCACAGTTCTCTCATATAGCTTTTCCTCTATTCCAACTACTCAAAAAAGATGCTGTATTCCAATGGGAAGAAGAACAAAAAAGGGCATTTAACAACCTACAAATTAAACTAACAAATGCACCTTGTTTAGCATATCCAGATTACACAAAATCATTTCTTATTTGTACAGACGCATCAGTTAAAGGATTAGGGGCTGTACTGATGCAGGAAGATAAAGGAGGAAAAAAATCAACCAATTGCATTTGCCAGCAGACAAACAAGAGGTGCAGAGATAAATTACTGCACTACAGACTTAGAGGCACTTGCAGTGGTTTTTGCATTACAAAAGTTTCGAGATTTGGTATATGGTTACGAAATCCACTTTTTCACCGACCATAAACCACTGGCGGGTATGTTTAAAGAAAAACTCCTTTCTGGGAGGAGAGCAAGATGGAAATGTACAGTTGAAAACTACAATGTACAAATTCATTATATACAAGGTAAAATGAACATAGTAGCTGACGCATTATCTAGGAACCCAAAACACAATTCAGGTCGCGGCATTAGATCTCAAAGGAAATATCCCAAACCACGATGATATCGCAAAGGCACAAAGACTTGACCCAATATGGTCTAAAGTTATATACAAGTTAGAAAGTGGAGATGACATACAATTACCCAAACTGCATGTCCCACTCGAACAATTCACATTGGTCAATAATACATTATACAAGATTAACTCTAAACAACCATAACGCCAAAGAAATACTAACCAGTTGGTAGTACCTAATGACATGATACCCCAAGTATTACGAACGATACACGATAGCCCACATGCAGGACATCCTGGAAAGGATAAGACATTCAACCAAGCCCAGCTGTTATATTACTGGCCTTCATTATGAAAAGATAAAAACAATCATATTGACAGATGCGAATCATGTGCGAAACACAAAGGATACCCAATCACACCTGCACCGATGGGTAATTACCCTGTACCACATCAACCATTGGACGTCGTCGCTGTTGATTTACTCAAGATGCCATTATCATACAATAATAACCTATACTTATTCGTAGCAACGGATCATTTTTCCCGTTATGTCATTTTAGCTCCAATTAAAGATAAGACAGCAGAGACAGTAGTAAAGGCAATAACAGATAATGTAATATGTCGCTTTACTACCCCAAAGGTACTAATAAGTGATAATGGAGGAGAATTTAATTCTGAGATCTTACAAGAAATATGTAAACAATACAACATCAAAAAGGTTAACGTTTTAGCCTATCACCCAGCATCTAATGGGTTGGTAGAGAGACAAAACAAAAAAGTATTAGATGTGCTACAACACATTCTCAGTGAAAATTATGCAAGCTGGGATGATTGGATTCCCAGAGTAGAAGCCTCAATTAATGGATCTATAAATAAATCCATAGGTGACACACCACATTTCATTATATATGGAACAGATAAAAAACTACCATATGAGCTCCTAGAAGGTGACATTATGCCCATATACAATTACGATGATTACTCTAGACTCCGTTTACGTGAATTCCAGGACATACACAAAAGAGTCAAAAAACAATTAACGATGTCCAAAGAAGAAATGACGGAGGCATTTAACAAGAAGGCAAGAGATTCACCTATCAGCTCAGGAGACATTGTTTACTGTATCATTCATACGAGAGACAATAAATTATCCCCAAAAATTGAGGGCCCATACAGAGTAATTAACATAAAAGCAAACAAAGTTTTAATTAAGTCACTGTCAAGTAGCGATGAGAAACAAGTTCATATTGACCATTTAAAACGAGTTTCAAGGGAATTATCCAATAATTATTCAGCATCAGATACAACCGAACAGGCGAACGTACCTCAAGAAACCAAGCAAGAAAACAACAATGATTACAAAAAGAAATTAAGGTCATATACCAAACAATTGAACATAGGTGCAACTGTTCCAATAAAATCTACAGTACATCATTTACGAGAATTAAATATCGATTTAAACTCCTTCTATAAATGAAATAACAATCAACCGTAACGCACATCATCACTATCATCGACCACAGCATGACCATATTAGGAAATTAATAGATTTTTTTTTTCTGTAGGTTACGATGAAGGAACTTATGCTATGGATTCTCCTCTAAATATAAAGAGGATATGAGCGCTTAGACCCCCAACACATAGTACGACAAGGATGCCTATAGCTCCAACGGCCACGACTACAATCGTTAAGGACGTCATGAGTACTGAAATAAGTCTAGATTACTTGTATGAATTACCTACTTATCTAGACAGTCTTGCGAAACCAATGCGAACTCTGGACTTCATGATAGGAAATTATGTTTCACAAGCACATAACACAAAGGAAGTGAATGAAATGGTAAAGTTAGCGAAATGGAAACTAGAACAGGCAAAGTCAACTATGCTCATCATGATCCAAGATCTCCCATCTTACGGAACGGAGGTACTGAGCGACAGGAACATCATCACACGTACTCGCCAAAAGCGCGGTTTGTTCGACCTGGGTGGCGCAGTTCTTGGGAACATCTTTGGATTGGCTACAGAGGATGACCTTAAAGAAATAAACAAATTTAATAAAATAGCTCAGATACTAACATACCAAGATAAATTCATCACAGGACAGAACTCAGCAATGAAGACAATTGTGAAAAATCTGAAAAAGGCAGAAAACATAGCTCTCGAGAGTGTAGATAAAATAAATGAAATGGAAGGAAACATTACACTTTTCCAACACTTCTCCATCATCACAGAACATATTGACACGATTCTACTACAATTAGACAACACTAGAGATCGTTTCAGGGCACTTATGCAAGGAATTTCGAATGCTGGTGATGGCAAGATCACAATTGACTTACTCCCAGTTCATGAGCTACGTCAGATAATTAGTCAAGGCATACATAAACATAAATTGAAGCCGTTGTTCCGCAGCAGGGAATTCACGCAATATTATCCATATTTAGAAGGAACACTAACACCAACATCAGTAGTAGTTCATGTACCATTCATAACTGAAGACCTGTTCACAGTATACCAAATACATCCCTTCCCCAATAAAAATAACAACACTTTGGTCATCATCAACATCAACACAGACACCGAACTCATCATGGTCTCCAAGAGACGGGACACTGTCACTTTCGCAAGTGAATCAACGTTTGAACGAAAGTGCCGCACATCCTTACATGCTGTTCATCTTTGTCCTGCGTACATTTTCACGTTTCAGCCTACTGATACAGTCCCTTGTGAAATGGCTATCATCAGAAATGACAATATTCATAATCATTGCAACTTCACTTTTGCTCCAGATAAACTTGTACACCATCAATGCATCGGACACTCACAGTTTTTTTATTTCACTCATAACACATCAGTTTACATAGTCTGTCCAGATATACCACCATCTCATTCTTCAGCCTCAGGATTATACATAGCACCAGACTACTGTGCAGTATTTACACCAGCCATGTCTACTTTATCCACCATCAATCACTACGCCATTCTCAATCATACACACAAACATTTCCACCCACTGCCTGATATGGACTTAAACATGAGCACAAGTATTAAGTTGACTTCACCTAAGTTTGACTCTATGCAGCTGATCAATGAAACATTGAAGCCCTGGGAAGATTTGAGTTTGAGTATGTTCAACCCATATTATGTGTATAGCCCAGCACCTACTGTCTTTATAATCTTCTGCATTGTATTTGCAGTACTGCTGTTCGCAGTGCACAGAATGCATGCAAGAATTGCTAATTTGGAGTCAGTATTTAGTGGGGGGAGAGTTAACATCCAAGTTAACCCCCCTGAATGAAGTGTACATATTTTGTATATAGTATTAATTATATATATATATATATATATATATATATATATATATATATATATATATATATATATATATATATATATATATATATATATATATAATAAAAAGAAGAATGACCCATGTATGGCATACCAGTACCATTATCTTTAAATGAAATATTAATAACTCTTACCATAATCTTAATTTCAAACTATTTTTTTTTCTTGCTTGTTTGCATTTCTCTACAATAACCCAAGTACATACTGTATTACAGTTAAATAGTTTACTTTTAATGCATTTATTCAAATATGTATACAACTTGTTTAAAATGTAATATTACTGGATAACTGCTATTTACTATGAATGTTATATGTATACAATATTATAATCAATATTATGTACTAATAGATTAGCATATGTCAATGATAATTGCTGTCGGAGGACCTTCAGCGGCGTGGCCGAGCAATGTTATGAGTCCATATTATATTTACATATCATAATAGATAGATAGATAAATAGACAGATAGACAGCTCTATGCGAGGCTGGGAAAGGGAAATGATCTTGCAAGTTAACTGAGGAAAAGCTGATGACAGATTAGGAAGTAGCAATGATGCAGGTAGTTTGTCAGAGAAATAGCAGGAGAACAAAGCCTAGTGACATACACACATACTCACACACAGGTTTCTGGAACTTTCCAACCACAGTGTAACACACATGACACAACCCCTGTTTCACCAGAATTTAGGAAAGAGAGCTCAGAAGGAGAGAGGCCATAGAATCGGCAGGTAGTAGGGAGAAAGGCTTAGCAACTTGGAAGAGAGAGAGAGAGAGTGAGACAGGGAGGTAGCTAGCGGGACTCTACTTGTACTTCACTCATGTGTGAGAGATTTTGTTAATATTCTAAGACAAATAAAAATAGTCCCATACTATTCTTTACCTCTCCTGTCATTGAATGACAAAAGGGAACCAAGATTTTCTACTTACAAAACTACTCAAGTATAACAACCACTCGTCCACAAGTTCAATATATATATCTATCTATATATATATATATATAATATATATATATATATATATATATATATATATATATATATATATATATATATATATATATATATATATATATATATATATATATATATATATATATATATATATATATAACTTCTACAAGTAACTACAAAGTCTTTTGTGACAGTTATACTCAAGATGGCGTCACAGCTACTGGGCCAGCAGAGGCGTTCCATCCCCACCTGCTCTCCCCTTCTTCGGCCACCTCCACCAGACCATGTCACCCTTGAAATATCGCTGGATGTCCCTCGACAAAGTGAGACATTAACTAGAAGCACTTGTTATCTCTCCTCAGATGGAGTTATTTTGGCTTAAACCTCTCATAAACTACTGATAAGTAACGCCATGCAGTCTAGCTGAGCAAACTCATCAACCACAGACAAGCAACCACCCTTATAGAGCCATCCTGTGTAGTGAACTGATATTCCCCTCCAGCAGACAGCCTCTCGCCACAGCAAGGCACGGGGAAGAGTGTGGAGGTTTGGTTCTCGGATGGATGCAGCATTTGCGTTACTCCACCCAGTTATTAGAAACTAGATTTTACATCGCTCTGTTATGTGGTTATATGGTTATCACACAACACTGTAAATTGTTTCCTAGGTTTACAGGAAACTGTTAGGCTTGTCACTCAGTGTAGAGCCACCTGGAGCGGAAGGAAGAGTAATAAAACGTGACAGGAGTGAAAAATATGAGAGAAGAGCATACACAGTAAAGAATGATAAAGCTGAAGGAAGAAGGAGGCAGCACCACATCAAGTAGAGTAGACTGTACCACCAGTCGAGCAGGGCAGTACTTCCATGGTGGGTGGAAAACTGATGACAGGGAGAGATGGAGCTCCAGTTTCATCAGCACTCAGGACTAATTCCCGACCATCCCCCTTTGCTGAACTTTTTCAGTGTTTCAATAACACAGAGAGTAGGTCAGCATGCTCTCCAATACAAGTTTCTCTAACTCTACAGCATACTACATGCACAGTACACACTACACTTCCTTTTCAAAATTAAAAAGAAAAATGGCGCATTTAGAACTTGCCTCGAGTACTCCAGGGGGGGAACCACAAATGCCCCCACCATCCGCCCCTCTCCGGATGATGACTCTATGAGTTGCCTTGAACCACTGTCTGACTCACTTCTTCATTTCCGCAACATTAGCGGCCTTTCCTCTAACTTTCTGTTGAAATCACCTCTCCTCTTCTAAACCTCACCTTCTCTTTTAAACCCCTTAACCGCAAGGATGTCGAAAGCACACCATGCCCGTCCCGTGGGGATAATCGTGCTCCAACTGACTTTTTAAAAATATTTGCCAAAAACTATATATGCATATGGCCTATATCTTCAGCTATCTCCTGGGATGTTTGTTGAGCCTTCGTCTACTACTGCAGGACTTGTGGAGACTTCGTAAGTTGGGAAACGAAGTCTCCACTTTACACTTCTCGATACCCTGTAATATGGTTACCATTGCCTGATATTATCACTACAAACACTATTCTATGAATTTCAAGTAGTTTGGAATCCATACTCCAAAAAAAAAAACACTGTGAGAGCAATGTAAATTATGAGTACGTGCGAGCTTTCCACCTGTGCTCGTTCCCTGCTGGTATTCTGAGGTGGAGCTGTCATTTATTGTTTATAAACACACTCACACTTTATATTCCTAGTACTTTATTACACTTATATATATATACAATATTTATCCATAAGTTTCCTTCACTACTAGTAGTTTATTTTCACTCCAGGCATTCACTTTCCCGTTCAGTAAACTAGCGTAGAGAGCGAAGCTTTCACTTTCACTGTCATTACTCCAAGTATTTATACTCATATTCTTATATTAGTTATTATTTAATTTTCTATTTACATTTTCTATTTTAGTTACATTATTTACATTTCTATTTTGTTTACACTATGTTCTGCACTGTCACTTGCAGTAACTAAGGGCTCCTTTTTCTTGGAGCCAGGACGAACTTGGGACACTGAAGCACTCGTACTGGGAGTTTCTGTCACCATTTCCTCCACTGGCTCATCACATGATTCACCAGAAAGATCGTAGTCACTGTCCATCATTATAATGGATAAATTAGCCAGTGCACGTTCCACAGCAGAGTCACTTAGTCCCTTACCCCATCCCACACGAGGTTTAGTAGGGGTAGGGGTCACAGGGTCCTTTGCAGTGGGCTCAGAAGCGGCGGAACTGGAGGGGCGCGAATCGGACATGGTTTCACCTCGAAAGATGGCAGTAAACTGAATGATGTGGCGTTATGGGTAGGGAAGGGTTGACAATGTCAGCATCGTGACAGCTGCTAATTTATATGCTGTGAAATGATTGGCAGGAAATCTATACAATACATAATAACTTAGGTAGTTCCAGGTGAATGGAAATATCACTTAGGTTTCTCCCTTCCTTTCTTATATATATTTTTATTACGATAATAGGTCTATCTATCTATCTATCTATCTATAGCCCGACGCCCTAATACCGCAAAGGATGGCCACAGACAAAACGCTTCCAAGTTGCTCTGTCACCCACCATTTGGCTACCCACCCTCCAACTCACGCCCCCTTCCCTCATATCCCTCTCAACTCCATCCCTCCACTTCATCCTCGGTCTTCCCCTCCCTCTCCCCTCCACCTCACCTACATACACCCTCTTAGTCAGTCATTCTTTCTCCATTCTCTCCACATGTCCAAACCACCTCAGTGTATTTCTCCTAATCTTCTCATCCATATCCACATCAGCCCCACACCGTTCTTTCACTTCTTCATTCGTCAGTCTGTCCCTCCATGTCACTCCACATGCTCCTCTCTAGTAACTCATTTCCACTGCTCTCACTCTTGACTTGTTCCTCTCGTGCAAGGTCCATGCCTCACTTCCATACATCAGGATAGGGATCACAGTACTATCATGCAGTGACATCTTAACTTCCATACTCACCTCCCCAGTTTTCATCACTGCTTTCAGTGAACCAGCAACCTTCCTCCTTTGCTGTACCCTTTCATGCACTTCATCCCCCAAAGTTCCATCCTTACTCATCACACTACCCAAGTACTTGAACGTACTCACATTCTCCATATCCTTGCCATCCAACCTCACTGTGCATTCTGTGACTTCATTCTTCTCAAACACCATAACTTTACTCTTGTTTACATTAACTTTTAGATTCCTCTTCCTACACGCTGTCCTAAATTCATTCTCCAACCCTTGCGACTCCCATTCATCTTCACTCAACAACACTGTATCATCAGCAAACAACATCACAGGAAGCTTCCACATCTCACCCTCATTCATTAGAGGCACCCCCACATCCACTGACCTACCTTGCACCTCCTTTACAACCCCATCCATGTATATATTAAACAGCCATGGAAACATCACACAACCCTGTTTCAATCCCACACTGAGAGCAAAGACTCACTCAGCTCACCATCCACTCGCAACGTAGCCCTAGCTCCTTCGTACATACTCTTTACAGCACACAACAATTTCCCCTCCACTCCATATATTCTCAATACCTTCCACATACCTTGTCTATCTATTCTGTCATAAGCTTTCTCCAAGTCCATGAAGGGAGCATACACTTTCTTTCCCTTCTCTAGATACTTCTTCACTAAACATCTTAGAACAAATATTTGATCTACACACACTTTTCCCTTCCTAAATTCCCCTTGTTCTTCTCCAACTAGCTCCTCTGTTATATGCCTAACCCTATCAGTGAGTATTCTACCATATATTTTTCCAGTCACACTAAGAAGGCAAATACCCCTATGGTTACCACATACTTCTCTCTCCCCTTTTCCTTTGTATAAAGGAACAAATATATCAGATTTCCAGTCCTCCGGAACCCTTCCCTTTTCCCAGGCCAATCTACATAACTTCCATATCCACTCCACTTCAATCTCACCTCCGTCCCTCAGCATTTCACTGCACATTACATCTATTCCTGGGGCCTTTCCCATCTTGATCTTCTTTATTGCTTCCACCATTTCCGCCCTACTGATCTCTTCCTCCCTCCTCTCATCTCTCCTTCTCCCAGCCATTCCCCAACCATTTATACTCGCACTGCTCTCACTCTCTACATTCAATAAACTCTCAAAGTGCTCCTTCCATCTCCTCAATTTCTCTCTCTTCTCCACCAACAATCTATTATTTCTATCTTTCACTCCTCTACTATTACCCCTTTCACACTGCCTTACTTTCTTTACCTCCTTCCAAAACATTTTCTTATGCTCCCTCCATTTTGCACTCAGATTCCTCCCAAACTCTTCATCCACTTTCTTTTTACTCTCCTTCACCAATCTCTTCAACTTCCTTCTCCTGCTCACATATACCTCTCTCTTCTCTCTCTCATCTTCTCCCCTATCTCTACTCGCCAGCCATTCACTATATGCCTTCTTCTTTTGCTCCACAGCTTGTTTCACCTCATCATTCCACCATGCTGTCCCATGCACACCCCTACATCTCATCCTCACTCAACAAACCACCTTACACACTGCACCTATCTCTTTCGTGAATATCTTACATATGTCTTCCATTCCTTCCATCTGCTCTAACTCATACCTTGCCAACCTTTCTTCCTCTATGCTCTTATACTCTGCCATTTTCTCACTGTCTTGCAATTTCTCCACTCTTATCACAGGAGCTGTTTCCTCCTGTCTTCCCCTTCTGTCTCTTGAACCATTTTCTTTGCAGCTTTACCTTTGGCCATCACTTAGTGTTGGTCCGAGATTCCATTCCCTCACTCTCTCCACACTCTTGCATCCACCACTTGTCTTCTCATTCGCTCATCCACACACACACAGTCTATCATTGCCTTTCATTCAACAAGTTCACCATCCATTCTCCTCATAACTCTCCATGTATACCTGTGGATCATCTTGTGCCGAAAGTAGGTGTTAGATACGTCATATTTCAAGGGGAAATAAACAGGGAAAATTAGCGAACGAGTGCACTTGGGGTGTTGCCAGGTGATAATTAGCCCATTCCAGGTATATGGCAGAATCAATTACCTTTTCTCTTTTTCTGTTTATATATATATATATATATATATATATATATATATATATATATATATATATATATATCTATCTCTATATCTATATATATATCTATATCTATATCTATCTATATCTATATCTATCTATCTATCTATATCTATCTATATCTATCTATATCTATCTATATCTATCTATCTATCTATATCTATCTATCTGTCTAACTATCTATCTATCTATCTATCTATCTATATATATATATATATCTATATATATCTATCTATGTCAATATCTATCTCTATATATATATATTTCTATCTATCTATATATATATACATATATATATCTATCTATCTATATATATAGATAGATATATATAGATATAGATATATATATATATCTATATATATCTATATCTATCTATCTCTATATATATATATATATATATATATATATATATATATATATATATATATATATATATATATATATATATATATATATATATATATATATATATATATATATATATATATATATTATACTGTATAATAATAAGGCATAGGGCACATTTGAATGAGTGGAAAAATCCGGGTAGGATTTGCATAGCGTGGCGAGGCTGGGCAGGCAGAAGTAGAGGGTAATGGATGGGAGGCAAAGAGGGAGTCAAGGACAGGGGAAAAATGGAGAGATTGTCAACAATGGATGGGAGTACAGATGACATTAGCTATGCTGACTATAGCTGCACACTGGCAGTACTGGCAGGTGATACAAGCCACCACTTGAAAGCTGGGCGAATTAAGGGTAACACAGAATCACAAAAGTGACACCCCGTAGTATGATCCCACGCGCCCCAGCGTCATGAAAGTGACGCCCCACGGTTAAGGGGTTAACCGAGTCTCAGCTGTCTAAGGCAACTGACAGCAAACCCTTTTCTGTATCCCCTCCTACTTTCTCTATACTCATTTCAAAGCCAAAGGTGGCTGTTGTGCATATGTGCGCAACAACTTACCTTGCTCTTGTGTTCCTGAACTTCATTCTTGTGAATTCTCTACACTCTGACTTCGGCTTTCCTGTCATTCTCTAACTAAATATATCTGTGCTGTTTACTTACCCCCTAATTCTACTGACTATCAAAAATTCTTTGAGTATCTTACTTCTACGATGGAACACATTCTATCCATTTACCCTATCCCTGAAATCTCCATTCTGGGAGATTTCAATGTTCACCACCATCTCTGGCTCTCCTCTCCTTTCACTGATCCACCTGGTGAACAAGCCTACATCTTTTCTATCCTTAATGACCTAGAGCAGTGCTTCTCAAACTATCTTATGTGGCGGACCGGCAGTTTTTTTTTTTTTTTTTTTCAATGTGCAAGCGAAGCAAGCCAATCCAAGGGCAGTCATCATTGACGTAACAAGTCTTCCCAGTGTGCCATTGACCAGTACGATATTTGTGCCATATAATTAATTGTTTACGATCCGAGACATTAGTAGTAATATTCATTTATACAGGAAAAATATAATGAATAGATAATAAAAGTAAGTTGACCTTTTTTTTTTTTTTAATTGATTTTGTAAACAAGTAATTCAATATTACAATATAAATAAAACCATTATTAACAAATCAAACTAGCAAAGCCTTATGAACAAATATAAGCATGTGTATGAGTAATAAAACGAAAAATTATAATGAATAAAGTAGCTTGAAAATTATATATTTTTCTTATTTCAAACCCCAATGAATAAATGTTAAAATACAAATTTGAAAGGAATAGGTAACATTAAATTTAAATGAATGATTATTCTAATAACACAATACACAGGCAATGCAAAACCTTAACCTTTACTAATGTGAAGGGTGAGCCTGCTTCTTATTTATCAACTTATCCAATCGTGGTTCAATTGAGGACAATGCCACTCGCAATGGAGAATGAATATCCATACAATTCCTGTATTTTGTCTTAATGACACTCATTGTTGAGAAGCCAGTCTCGCAGAGGTAGGTTGAAGGAAAAGGGAGAAGAGTTTTCAGGGCAATTTCACTAAGCTCAGGATATTCTGCTTTCACTTTTATCCAAAAGGAAGCAAGTGATGTTGAAGTTTCGAAACTTGTCTTCAATCCTTCGTCAGCAGCCAGCTCCAACAATTTATCCTTCATAGTGATACTTAGGTCGAATTGGATGCATACGTTTAATGTTTCCAAAATTAATTAACTACCATACTGAATTCTCATTCCAATTATTATTATTTTTTGTGGGGGGATCTCATGCGTATTCAGTTCACTGTTTTGCTGTTCATTATATCGCATTCGTTAGTTGGATAGCAATGACTTTTAACATGAGTGAGTAAATGAACAATGTAGCCATAATAATACAAATCTCCGCGTACCGGCAGACGATGGCTCGCGTACCGTCACCGGTACGCGTACCACACTTTGAGTAGCACTGACCTAGAGTAGCTTGTACAGCACCCTACCCGTATCCCTAAAAGCCATGGAGAGAGCTCCAACATACTTGACCTCTTCCGTACAACAAATCCTTCTACTTACACTGTTAATCTTTTCTCTCTGTTGGGCTCCTCCAATCACAACCTTATTACCTTTACCTGTCCTATCACTCTGGTACAACCTGTGGACCCTCCACAGAAACGGTGACTGTGGCACTTTGGAGCTGCAGATTGGTAGGCCCTCAGGCAGTACTTCTTTGATTTTCCCTGGAATGATTATTGCTTCCATGGCCGGAAGCCATCTGAGTGTGCCTTGCACTTTACAGAGGTTATTCTCTCAGGCATGGAAGCATACATTTCTTTCTCTTATCCTATGAGTAATGTAAGAAAGCCTTGGTTTAGTCAAGCTTGTTCTAATGCTGTCTGCAACAAGGAGAGGGCCGATAGAAGGTACCAGCGCCAACCCACTCCTGAATCACTTCTTTTTTATGTTTCTGCACGGAATCATGCTAAGTCTGTTCTTCGCTCTGCTAAAAATAATTTCATCTGCATTATATGCTCTCAACTCTCGAACTCGAAATCTTCTTGCTTCTTCTGGCACCCACCAAAAACCTTTCTAACATCTTTACCTCATCATCTTTCTCTTCTCTTATCTACTCTGATGGTTCTGTAGCTATTTCTTGTACTGATAAAGGAGATCTCTTTATTCAGACTTTCTCCTCCAATTCCACCTTAGATGATTCCGGTGCTGTTCCTCCATCACTTCCCCCTTCTGACTTCTTCATGGCTGATATTAAAATTTCTTCAGCTGATGTATTTTCTGCCATCACTGGCCTCAGTACTAACAAGGCATATGGGTCTGTTGGAGTCCCTCCTGTTCTACTTACACCCTGCCGAGGTAAACTGTTTTGCCTTTGTCTTTCAACTTGTATCTTTCCTTCTTGCTAGAAGTTTGCTCTCATTCAGCCAGTCTCAAAGAAGGGTGACTATTCCCAACCCTCTGACTATCGTCCAATTGCTCTAATATCCTGTGTCTCAAAAATTTTTGAGTCTATTCTTAACAGAATAATTTTAATGCACCTTTCTTATCACAACCTTCTTTCTGATCGTCATTATGGGTTCCATCAGGGACTCCACTGGCAATCTTCTCATCTACCTTTAAGACTCCTGGTCATCCTCCTTTCGGGACTTTGGCGAAAGCTTTGCCATTGCACTGGACATCTCAAAGGCTTTCGATCGAGTGTGGCACAAATCTTTAATTTCCAAACTGCCCTCTTACGATTTCTATTTTTCTATCTGTGCCTTCATCTACAACTTCCTTTCTGGTCGTTCTATAGCCGCTGTTGTAGACGGCCATCATTTTCTCCTAGATCTATTAACAGTGGTGTTCCTCAGTGCTCTGTCCTATCACCAACTCACTTCCTTTTTATTCATCAATGATCTTCTAAGCTGGACATCTAACCCTATCCACTCGCATGCTGATGATTCCACCCTTCACGTTTCCATTTGGTTCCCGCAACGTCCATCCCAGCAGTTACTTCAACAAACAAGGGATGAGGCAATTGCACTCCTAATGTCTGACCTGGCTCGTATCTCTGACTGGGGTCAAAATAATCTTGTTGTTTTCAATGAATCTAAGATTCAGTTTTTACACCTATCAACCTGACAGAATCTTCCACAGGAGTACCCACTAAACATTAATAATATCCAGCTCAATCCAGCATCATCCTTGAACATGCTTGGGGTTTCATTCAATTGGGATTTATCTTTGAAAGATCATACTACATCTCCTGTAAAATCTGCTTCCAAGAGATTAGGTGTGCTATGCAGACTCTGTACCTTCTTTTACCCTGCACAGTTGTTGACTCTATACAAGGGATTTATTTGTCCCTGAATGGAGTACAGCTCCCATGTGTGCGGAGGCTCCCCACATACAGCTCTTCTTAATAGGGTGGAGTCAAAGGCATTTTGTCTCATTAACTCTGCTCCCTCTTACTGACTCCCTTCAACCTCTGTCTTTTTGCTTCACTGTTGCCTCTTTATCTCTTTTCTATCACAACTTCCATGGTCATTGCTCCTCTAAACACTCTGCTTGCATCCCTCCACCTCTACTACGGGTGCTTAACACACATCTAGCAATAAAATCTCATCTCTCTTCTGTCCAACTCTCTAATCCAAGAGTTAACCTTTACTCCCAATCCTTCATTTATGCAACAGGTCAAGTTTGGAACTGTCTCCCTCTGTCTGTATATCCTACTTCCTATGATCTCCAGTCTTTCAAACGCAGTGTGTCCAGGCATCTCGAAATGAACAGATCTTGAATTTTGCTCTCTTTTGTATTGTTTTTTGTTTTTTTCTTAGAAGGAACTGTTTTGCGGGCTCGTAGCCTTTGGTTCGTTCTTCCTCGCATAAAAAAAAATAAAGTGAGTGGATGATAGCTGCCACCACATATCAACAGCCTCTCTGTCTTTAATAGCATATACTGCCACACAATGGTTGAGTGTCCCCATATTAACCTGCCACGTCCTGGCAGATTTTTCACCACTGACCCCTCCCAATCCTGGCAGATTTTCAAAAAATTGTTCTTTCTGCTAAAACCTCCGCTTTTTATGAGAAACATCGGAAATTAAGAGAGAAAGTGCTCAATTGAGTTTAGAAACACCAAATATAGATAACAGTACCCCAACCTTGGTACCATGTTCTCTCAGGGCAGGCTCCAGAAAAGACGTTTTCTTGGGAGGGGTAACCATTCCAAACCACTCATTATACGTAAATATTTACTTTTTAGTACGAGTTTGTATGTTCTACAAGAGTATATTGGTTTTCACACAATAAAATATGCGATATAAGAGTTGTTCACTCACCAAAAACATCAACATAGGCACTTTCCTTTACGACATTACCGCCTCATCACTTCTGCTTGTTTCTTCCTCTGGCTTCTTGCTTCCTTTGTCCTCCACCTCAAGAATCACTTTTGCCTTGAATTTCGTCATTGGAGAGACTGTTGTGTGACATGTCTATACTTGCCAGGTCACGGCTAACAGGTGAGTTGCCGAGAAAATGGCATGTGAGGGGGAAGGGGGTGTCATGTGGGGCCAGGCATTATCCCCACCTACCGTTGGGTAGAGGAAGGTCTCCCATACATGCCAACCAAAAATCACCTGTGAAACTTAAAAACTGTTCAAATGATGGACCTCACAATTGCAAAACATATGGATACGTTGTCGGGGGTCACCGTGACAAAACATGGCAAAGTATCCATACATTGTAGGGATGCCTCAGGTAAAGACACAGAGGCAAAGACATGGCAGTATGAAAGATTCACAAATTAGATCTGCTGAAGTGTGTGTGTGTGTGTGTGTGTGTGTGTGTGTGTGTGTGTGTGTGTGTGTGTGTGTGTGTGTGTGTCTGTGTGTGTGTGTGTGTCTGTGTGTGTGTGTGTGTGTGTGTGTGTGTGTGTGTGTGTGTGTGTGTGTGTGTGTGTGTGTCTGTGTCTGTGTGTGTGTGTCTGTGTCTCTGTGTGTGTGTGTGTGTAGATAATAATCATAGCAAGGAGTTGGGATTGTAGTTGTAGACTGGCAAGGCACCTCTGTCACCAGTAATGTGGGCTGCTACCAATATAAAGTCTTCTGACATTGGATAGCTCGTTGTAAGTTTTATCTTGAGGTAGGTGTTTCTCTGTCTTCCTTGCCCCTCCATCTATCTTGTATCGTAAGTGAAGGTGAAGTACAGACACTCTGGGGTTAAGAGGTTTTTATTGTAATGCAGATATGTGATGGAAAGCTTGACGTGACCCACGTATTGTCAGTGTGACGGTGAACCTCCTACTGTACCCTATCTCCTAAGCTTCCTTCTCTGGTCACTCCAATCTCTTTTTGCCTTCTCTGGTTCTCTCTGGCTCTCTGACTCTCACCTCAGATTTCCCGAGATATATGACTGGCTGGTTTCCGGCTGGGTTCTGTGTGTGTGTGTATGTATGTATGTGTGTAATGTCTGGTCCATTGCCATCACGTGAACTAGCAGGTTTTCATCAGTTACCCCATGTCTTTGATACATCACAAAATTCTAGACCATCTGGTATATGTTTGCCGTATATTATATGCTTGCATTCTGGGCTAGGAGATGTGTATGTCTCTTCCTGAACACCAAACATTACATAGTGTACTAGAGTTACATACTGTGCTATGACATAAATGCATATAACTATTATATGCCTGTAACTATTTTATACTGTGTTATGCCATTAATGCCTATATTCCTGTTTCTTTCTTTTCTTTCTCTTTGTTTTTTTCTAGGTTTAATTTTCAGAAACTCATCGGTTCTTGGCAATACAGGATTTAAGAGAGGTAAGAATGAGGACCGAATCCATTACTTAGTGTTTGGTTGAGCTGACCTGTTCCTGTGCCAACAACGTATTGGTCGTTCACAGAACTACCTGAATCACCAAACTTATAAAATTTACCAGCTGACTACTATTCATAGTTGAGAAGATTGTGACAGACAGGGCTTATAAAATGTATTTATGGCAGAGCTGGGCACCGCAATCTAAAATTCAACTGCGGAATTGCAATTCCGCAATCTCTGACCCTTACCTTTTGCTACCGCAATTCCGCAATAAACTTGGAATGTGAAGTTCCGCTACCTCAATACCGCAACCGCAATCCACGTTCACAATTTTCAATACAAAGTGCACAGACAGGGGGAAAATCGATTGGTAATGTTCTGAATTATTGTATTTATAATCTACTTATGACATTTATATATTTTAAAATTGTCGCAACTACTTTAGGGTATTTACTGAAAACTTACCCATTACAATTATGTTCAGAACCGAAATTTTGTAAGGTACTGACGTATACTCAGGTGTATATCCATCACTATTTATTTTGTATCGGAGTTAGGACATACCATGAAAATCTCACAGTACTACTAATAAAATAATATAATCATATCCTTTATTACAAAAATAATGTTATAATGAAAAGAAATAGCCTTTCTGCCACTCGGGAAAATCATCTGACCAGCAACAGAATCCAATCCAAAGAACTTAAATAGATAATTCATAGATATGTGCTTACTACAGCAGATATTACCTCAGTAAGACCATTAAAAAAAAATAAAAGTATTTTTAGTGATCACCATTACATTAGTCCTTAAGCTCGTCATCTGTCAAATTGTGGAACCATTGTGTATGGTTAGCTATGCATGCCATAAAATTTACTGCCACACTGGCTCATAGTATATCGTATCTTATTATATCAAATAATTTTTAATGGTATTGCCCATCCCTATTGGTAACTGATGCAGTGACACCTAGCCCGCCACCGCTGCTGGCCGGGAATCCTATTCAAGCTTGATATTAATGAGTCATGCTGTAGCCTGTACTAACCGACATCGACTGCCATCGCCATGTGGGAGATTGCACACTGGATTGCGATAGCGGAAGTACTTCCGTAATGCAATACCGCAAGCTAAGTCTATAAATACTAAGTCGGTTCACTTTCCCTCAGGATGCAGGGAGGCATGGATTGTGTGAAACGTCAGTTGGCTTAAGTAACAGAAAATATATAAAAGGGCAGACTCAATCATTTATAATAAGGGAAAACGAAGAAGGGGAAGAATGGCAGACTTGTTTAACTGT
The DNA here is from genome assembly GCF_032717465.1 of Coenobita brevimanus. Taxonomy (NCBI): domain Eukaryota; kingdom Metazoa; phylum Arthropoda; class Malacostraca; order Decapoda; family Coenobitidae; genus Coenobita; species Coenobita brevimanus. Next base: position 7,813,823 of record NC_137022.1, on the reverse strand, counting down.
ATAACATAGAAGTAGGTTCCTTCACACCCCTACACCTTCCCTCACACCCCCATACCTTCCATCACACATTTCAGTCCCTTCCCTCACTTCCAACTGAAAATGTGTCATGATCTGGAGAGTGCAGCATACATCCACTCACCACCACTGTCAGGGGTCAACTGAACTTCAGTTTCATGCCAGCTGACGTCACTCCAATGCTCCGCCCCCTGGGCCAGCTTGGACCCGTTTTAGATGGACGTGATCCGACTTGGTATTAATAGACTTAGACCGCAAGTTTCGGACGAGTTTGCCGCAATCGCAGTTCCACAACTGAAATCATGCGGTCCACTATTCCGGAAATCGCGGATTGCAAAAGTGGTTGCAGAGGTGCCCAGCTCTGATTTATGGTTACCTCATTCCTTAATATCTCTTTTGTATCCTGCCTGCTTTCAGTGACAGCATCTCAGTTCTGTCATGTCCACTGTTCTTTCGTCCTATTACAAAATGCATGTTTTATGGTGCCTATGTTAAGAAACTGTATTTAAAAGTGATAAGTTACAGGGGATTGTCTTAGCTAAAAAAGAAGTTACTAATCGCAGTTGCTTATGTCAAGAGAGACTGATCAAGATTTTTTTTCTGATACCAGGCAAGCTTCTGGTGTATGGTATGTTATATAAATACTTTTGTGAGCTTAAGTAGCCATCATACTTTACAGGGGCTGAAACTATTTTATTTTTCTTCATTTCAGATGTACCACACCTACAAGAACAGTCCCTGCTTTGGCCTGTATGATGGCTTCAGTCCCGCGCTGATGGTGTGTGATCCGGACATATTCAAGAACATATTCGTAAAGGACTTTGATAATTTCATAAAAAGGAGGCAGTTTCGTGCAAACCAACCCGACAGCTACATGAGTGACATGCTAGGAAGTAAGAGGGATCAGGAGTGGAAAGAGTTGCATGCTGTCCTGTCCCCGACATTCTCCATCGGGAAGATTCGAAGGATGTTCCCACCTGTGTGCAGTATTGCTGACACATTTGTATCATCCTGCCTTAAAGATGCAGAAAAGAATCTGTCTGTTAACATGAAGGACAAAGCCGGACAGTTGAGCATGGACACTATCACATCTTGTGCATTTGGCATCGAGTGTAACTCTCTCACACAGGAAAACCCTATTTTTGTCCAAAAAGCAGAATCTTTTTTTGCTACATCATCACTATAGGTATGGAGGCTTCTTGTGATGAGGAACTGGCAACGACTGTTCAACGTTTTGGGTATGAAGGAGGCCTTAGAAGAGGTAGGGTTCTTCCGAAGTGTACAAGAGGAGACCATCAGGACCCGCCAAGCCGGCGAAAAGAGGAGGGACTTCCTTGACCTTTTACTGGAGGCATGGGCTGAAGACTCTGACACCACCACTGCCTCTGCTAAGCATGGTGATTGACCTTTGTCTTTTATTACTACACTCTCTCTTCATAGATCTTTTTGCTATACCATACCTGTAAAAGTTTCATCTGCAGTACAAGTGATGTAATTGGGAGTACACTAGGACCATGAAAGTGATGCCTCAGGTTTGATTCCCGGGCAAATTCTGTGACCTTTGGGCAAGGTCTATTTTATCCTCTCCTATTCCTACTTAGAGCTGAAATAGGGACCACATGGGACCTGGATGGTAAATTTGACGACTGCATTTCGATGTCTGGGGAAAATTGGGACTTGATAAACCTGAATGACTTGTTAGCCATTCAATTGCCAATAGTCATTATGCTTTCTTGTTCACACTAACTCGCCCAAGACAAACTCTGAATTCCCATGTTTTTGCACACCTTTATCTTTCCTAAAATTGATGATGTTTCTCTCTCTCTCTCTCTCTCTCTCTCTCTCTCTCTCTTACATCATGTCCATTTTGCACACTTCTCTATTTTCTATATAGCTATTGCCAACGCCTTAATCCCGTAAGGGGTAGCCACTAGCAAATCGCCTCCAGGTCACCCTTTCCCCCGACATTTCGCTGCCCTCCCCCCAGCTCGCACCCCCCACTCTCATATACCTCTCCACTCCATCCATTCATCTCATCCTCGGCCGCCCCTCCCTCTCCCCCCGTCCACCTCACTCACACGCATTCTCCTCATTAGTCCCTAGTTCTCCATCCTCTCCACATGGCCTTTTACCATACCAAATATTCCACCACAAAATGAAAGTGGAAAGGGATTTTTAAAGGTTAATTTTCCATCCTGAGGAACAAAATACACCAGGTGTTAATAAGAAGCTTCAGATTAGGTCCATAATTACCTTCCAGTGGCACTATTGTCCATCTTGTCTGTCACCTTATGGAAGACAACTGCATTTCCTTCATCTCCGTCTTTTTAAGTGCTTAAAGCAATGGTAACTCTTAGAAAGATCTTAGAGGTGTAACCAAGTGCTGATTTCAGTCACATTCGTCAACAAAAAACTTTTAATTAGTCAGGATAGCCTCAGGCACCATCAGCCAGCGTCACCACCAGAAATACAGCAATCAAAATAATCAGTTACTTGTGTGTGATAAGTACCTAAATAGCAGGAATTTAGCCCAAATGATCACTGCAAGTCACACTTGACATCAACTCATACTGAGCCAGGTCAATGTCAGGTTGTGTGTGTGTGGTCATGTGAGGTCAGGTACTGTTATATCTGTATACGCCCATGCAGGTTGGTTTGGGACTATTTGAGCCACACTCAATGTAAAAGGTTCTAAACACGTTCGCTTCAGCAATTTTAGGTTCATATAAGTTCTGATGAAGTTGGCTTCAGCAATTTTAGGTTAATTTAAGGTAATCTGGGGCCAGTTTCGTCAGTTTATATCCACCTAAATATATTCAGGGCAGATTAGGTTCACTTAAATATCTCCACAGGTATTCAGTCTGTTCATGCATCTGGGGGCGAGAGTGGCGGGTGTAAGGGGACTTTTATGCATGGTCACGTAGAGTTTGGACGTGTTTTTCTGGCTCTCCTCTAGTTTTCAGGGCTGCCTCACCGGCATTAGTTTTGTACATAGGACGAATAAAAATTAGGTTAGCTAGTTCTCATATTCCTCCCTACCCTTCATAGAGATATAATAAGTGTCTATATCTATTTACTAAGATTACCTTTGCTTACTCGCCCACAGAGGGTCCCCCCCACTGATCGCTCTGAGGTGTGAAGCAACACAGTCGGGCCTCCCTGGATTGGTTTGAGAGGGCAATCTTAGCCTTAGGTGTTTTGCCCCGGGTATTTTGTTCCTTGTTTGTTTCTCAACTCTTTCCCACTTCCCCCGATAGGGGGGAGTGGATTCTATGGCGGACGCCCATACTGCCTCCCCCCCTTCAGGGGGGGAGGTAGTCCTGACCGACCCCCGACTGACCAATGGACAGACTGTCCCCCGACTGAACGGCCCCGGACCCGAGCACTTGACATCAGTGTACATAATGCCTCATTCGTCCTCATTCACGCGGTTGGTTCTACTCCCCTGTCCAGCCTCAATCCCTTTATCATCAAGAAGGTGATTGATGGGTGTACAGGTGAGGTGGAACAAGTTAAAAAACTTGCAAGTGGAGATCTCTTGGTAAAGACTATCAATTCTGCCCAGGTCAAGGATTTGCTGAAACTGAGGAAGTTCCACAGTTACGATGTCCAGACGACGATCCCCCACTCCATGAATTCCTGCAAGGGTGTTATCACCTGCAGGGATCTGGTGCTTATGGAAGAGGAAGAAATCGTACAGGAACTTGCTCAGCAAGATGAAATAGAGGTCAGATTTATTACAAGATTTTCAGAGGGCATAAGAACGAAGACCGCAACAGTTGTTTTGACTTTTGGAAAAGTATCTCTTCCAGCCAATGTGAAAGTTGGATATGAAATTTTCAATGTCAGACCATACATCGCGAACCCCCTTCGTTGTGCAAAATGTCAGATCTATGGACACCATGAAAAGGCTTGTCGATCTTCTAACCTAGTATGTGGCAAGTGCACGGCTGTAAGCAATTCTGCTGACCACTGTACATCAGAGAATGAATGTTGCTTTCACTGCCAGGGTGCTCACCCCAATTCCTCTCGGGTTTGTCCCAAGTGGAAGGAGAAAGAGATCTGCACAGTGAAAGCGACGGAGGGCATATCCTTTTATGATGCTAGGAAGAAGGTGAAGGAGTTGCATGCAACTCCCAAACCTAATATCTCCTATGCATCGGCGGTTGTGTCCCGTCCTGTGATGTGCACAGTGGAGACACAGACTGACCTTACATTCGCTCCTCATGCCCCACGCCCTACCTCTCAGTCTAAGCCTCCTGTACGTTCCAACTCTCTGACAGACATCCCTGTTGCCACTTCATACTCTCAGGCTGCCGCTGCTCCTTCGCAGTCAGTGCGGCCAAAACAGAAGCCTGACAAGTCAGATAAAATTAACTTGACCACCCTCACCAAACAGTAACGTCCTCATGTCCTTCCCACTCCTGGCCCAGCGAGGGAGAGAAAGAATAGCTCTTCCTCGGTGGATTCTGGGAGCCTTGTTATTGACGAGAATATGGAGATCTCCACGAGCAAGCACCGGGAAAGGTCCCCCGGTAGCCACTCGCTTGGTGGTGGGTGGCATAAACTAAGAGCACTGGCCACCCTCGTAAATCTTAAACCGTCGCTTTCACTGTATTACAGTGGAATTGTAGGGGTGTCGGGAATAAGTTACCAAATATAGCAATCCTGCTGTCAATACACAGGCCAGACGTTATTTGTTTACAGGAGACGCGCCTGGAGGATCACCCTGATCCTCCACAGTTAAAACACTACCACTCATATAGAAGATATGAAGGTCATGGAGTCGCCATATAAACACACAAATCACACCCACAAATGGAAGTGATTCTAAATTCTACTCTGGAAGCAGTCGCGTGCAGAGTAAAATGTAATAACACTTATCTATCTATTTGCTCTTTGTACTGTCCTCCACATGCCCCCATTGATTGTGATGCTTTAAATTCACTAGTTGAACATCTACCTGGTAATAAGTTAGTGTTGGGTGACTTTAACGCCCATCACTATCAATGGGATAGCTTGAGGATTGATGGTGGTGCGGAGAAAGTAGCCGACCTAATACTACAGTCCAACCTCTGTCTTCTGAACGATGGTAGAGTGACTCTTGTAGATGATCGTACTGGTAACTTTTTGGCCATTGACTTATCTTTGGCCTCCCCTGGTATACATCAAGATTTCTCATGGGACCCTTACGACAACTCCTTGGGAAGTGATCATTTACCCATCTGTCTTTCTTATACATGCGACATCATTTTGGACCCTCCACCTCCAAAATTTAACTATAAGAAAGCAGATTGGAGATCCTTCTCAAGGATCGCCAATTTAGATATATTTGGGGAGCCCATAGATGTTAAGGTCGAAAATATAACCCAATCCATATTACACGCAGCTGAGGCTGCTATTCCCAAGACTTCTACAGTTCATGCAAAGCACAGAGCACATTGGTGGACACCGGATTGCCGACAAGCATAAAGAAAACGCAATAGGAGATACAGGATTTTTGATAGTCAGCCCACCGAGGAAAATTTTATTGCATACAAACAGGCACGGGGTGAGGCAAGGAGAATAATAAGAAGGGCCAAACGTGACTCCTGGCGGTCCTTTGTGTCCACGGTGACTCATACAACACCATTAAGTAAAGTCTGGTCCACAATAAGAATATTAAATAATAAAGGCCCATACTTCCCTATTACCACCCTGCTAGTAAATAATAATATCTATGATGAGCCCATGGACGTTGCTAACATCCTCGCCAGGAGTTTCTCTCATTTAAGTAGCTCAGCCAATTATGATCCGCGTTTTCAACATCATAAATGCACGGCTGAGCTACAGATTATTGACTTTGCCACAGAAGACGTAGACTCCTGTACAACCAAGAATTTATGCTAGATGAACTGCTCCTTGCCCTTAAATCCTGTAAAGACACCAGCCCTGGACCAGACACCAAGTACGGTATGATCCAGCAACTTAATCAGGACAACCTGATTAATATGTTAACATTGTACAATGAGATTTGGGCGTCTCGAACGTTCCCAAACTCATGGCACTTTGCGCACGTCATACCGATACCCAAAGAGGCTGGTCGTCTTTTGAATCCCACTTCATTTCGTCCTACTGAGTTGACTTCTTGTCTATGTAAGGTCATGGAATGAATTGTAAACAATAGGCTTCTTTTTGTTTTAGAGTCGAAGAATTTGTTAAATGATCAACAATGTGGCTTCCGTAAATACAGAAGTTCACTAGATCATTTAATGAATTTGGAGCATTGTATTGCAGAGGCATTTGCCAATAAAGAATTCATGATAGGGGTGTTCTTGGACATCCATAAAGCCTATGACATGACATGGCGACATGGTATACTAATGAAGCTCTATGCTTATGGTTTAAGAGGAAATTTGCCTATTTTTATTTCAAATTTCTTAAGGGACAGGACTTTCTCTGTCAGTTTGCCCCGTAACATAACATCGGATATATTTATCCAGGAAAATGGGGTGCTGCAGGGAAGTGTGCTTAGTCCTACTTTATTTAGTATTATGATCAATGATATTCTGTCATCAGCTCCTATTCCCAGGAATCTTAAATACTCGCTTTATGCTGACGATTGTGCAATATGGCACTCTTCCTGTATCGCACGATTTTCGGCTGGGCAGATTCAAGCAGTCCTTGACTCCGTCCACCAATGGGCCTTGGAGTGGGGATTTAAGTTTTCCATCCATAAGTGTGCCGCTGTAGTTTTTACAATTCGTAACATCCCCGATTTGCGTTTATTTTTGGATAATGAAGCGGTACCTTTTCAATATTCTGTAAAGTTTTTGGGCCTCCACTTTGATTGCAGAATGAATTTTAAACTTCACGTTAATACTTTGCTTGCTCGTTGTAATAAACCATTAAATGTCCTTAAGTATCTAGCAGGTACTACATGGGGTGCTGACAGAAAATCTTTATTAATGGTGTATAAGTCCCTTATTCGATCGAAGCTAGACTATGGCGCACAGGTGTATGGCTCGGCATCCGATGCCACGCTGAAAGGATTGGATGTGCTACAGAATAAATGTTTGCGAATGTGTCTTGGAGCCATCCGGTGTACCTGTGTAGCTCATATGGAAGTGGAGGTGAATGTGCCTCCCCTCCGTATTCGCCGTGACCACCTGGCCTTTTCGTATGGCATACGAACATATAGGAAAAGTAATATCGGCAATGTGGCCTGTACCCCCCTGTGTCAATACCACCATCTCATGCAGGGGGTGCGTCGGCCACTTGCCGTTCACCTCCACTTACTGACTCAGGAGCTTGGTGTGGACCCCAGTGACTGTGACAAGTTGGTGCTTAAAAATATAACGCCTTGGGAGCCACCCGGCTTTACTGTTGATGTTACATGGCTCCCAGCACCAAAGGCCAAGGCGCCGGAGGCGGAGGTCCACCACTTGTTTTCATAACATCATCATCCGTCACTTGGGGTCCCACCACTTGTACACCGACGGCTCCAAGTCGAGTGAATGTGAGGGTGCGAGTGTGTGGTCTACTGAATGTGCCCTCAGGTATCGGCTGCCGACTCATACATCTGTGTTTACCTCCGAACTTTTTGCTATTGACAAAGCCATAGACTATGCTCACAATTCTAGGAATGACTCATTTGTCATATTTTCAGACTCGAAATCAGCCCTTCAGGCAATTGCATTTTGTACTACGGACTCTCACGAGATCCAGGGCTGCATCGTTAATAAGTTGCATTCATGCAACAAGTCATTCACACTGATCTGGGTGCCTGGTCATTGTCGTATCTACGGCAATGAGCAAGCTGACTTACTTGCAAAGTCGGCTGTAGAGCTCGAGGAGACTTGGGACGTTTCTTGTGATCTATGGTCGAGTCTCTCTCTCGGAAAGAAATCAATAAATCTTCTGTAGCAAGGTCAGTGGACCAGACTAACTATTCCAACTTATAAGTCGCACCTGGGCAACTGGGACATTGCCAACCACCCCAGTCGCCTTGAAGAAAAAGTATTGGCACGGCTACGGCTCAATGCCACCATTTTAACTCACATGAAACCATATATGGAAAGACGCTTCCCACCGCACTGTGACATCTGTAATGCGGTGTTATCTATCAGTCATATCATCCTGCGCTGTCAGCGATTTATTCGTGAACGTGCACCAGTCGAGCAGGGCAGTACTCCCGAGGTGGATGGAAAGCTGATGACAGGGAGTGCTGGAGCTCCCGTTTCATCAGCCCTCAGGACTAGTTCCTGACCATCCCCCTTTGCTGAACCTTTTCAGTGTCTCAGTTACACAGAGAGTAGGCCAGCATGCTCTCCAGTACAAATTTTTCTATCTATCTTCACCAAACTACATGCACAGTACACACTACACTTCCTATTCAAAATTTACCAAAATGGCATCAATTCACCCAGCCTCGGAGTCCCCAGGGGGGGGGACCATAAATGCCCCCGCCATCTGCCCCTCTCCCGGTGACGATTCGAGGTGCCTGGAACCACTGTCTGACTCTCTTCTTCTTCATTTCTGCAACATTCGCGGCCTTTCATCTAACTTTCGCTCTGTTGAGCACCACCTCTCCTCCTCTAAACCTCACCTTCTTTTTCTAACGGAGACTCAGCTGTCTGAGGCAACTGACAGCAAACCCTTTTCTGTATCCTCCTACTTTCTCTATATTCATTTCAAAGCCAAAGGTGGCTGTTGTGTATACATACGCAACGACTTATCTTGCTCTCGTGTTCCTGAACTTGATTCTTCTGAATTCTCCACTCTCTGGCTTCGGCTTTCCTGTCATTCTCTGACTAAATATATCTGTGCTGTTTACTTATCCCCTAATTCTACTGACTATCAAAAATTCTTCGACTATCTTACTTCTACGATGGAACACATTCTGTCCATTTCTCCTTTCTCTGAAATCTCCATTCTTGGAGATTTCAATGTTCACCACCACCTTTGGCTCTCCTCTCCTTTCACGGATCCACCTGGTGAACAAGCCTACATCTTTTCTATCCTTAATGACCTAGAGCAGCTTGTACAGCACCCTACCCGTATCCCTGACCGCCTTGGAGAGAGCTCCAACATACTTGACCTCTTCCTCACAACTAATCCTTCTGCTTACTCTGTTAATCTTTTCTCTCCGTTGGGCTCCTCCGATCACAACCTTATTACCTTAACCTGTCCTATCGCTCCAGCACGGCCTGCGGACCCTCCAGGGAAACGTCGTCTCTGGCATTTTGGAGCCGCGGACTGGGAGGCCCTCAGGCAGTACTTCTTTGATTTTCCCTGGAATGATTATTGCTTCCATGGCCGTGAGCCATCTGAGTGTGCCTTGCGCATTGCGGAGGTTATTCTCTCGGGCATGGAAGCATACATTCCTTTCTCATATCCTTTGACTAACGCAAGAAAGCCTTGGTTTAATCACGCTTGTTCTAATGCTGTCCGCAACAAGGAGAAGGCCTACAAAAGATAACGGAGCCAACCCACCCCTGAATCACATAATCTTTACGTTTCTGCCCGGAATCGTGCTAAGTCTGTTCTTCGCTCTACTAAAAATAATTTCATCCATACTAAATGCTCTCAACTCTCCAACTCAATTCTTCCCGCTCCTCTGGCACCTTGCCAAAAATCTTTCTAACAACTTTACCTCATCATCCTTCCCTCCTCTTTTCTACTCTGATGGTTCTGTAGCTATTTCTTCTACTGATAAAGCAGATCTCTTCGCACAGACTTTCTCCTCCAATTCCACCTTAGACGATTCCGGTGCTGTTCCTCCATCACTTCCCCCCTCTGACTTCCTCATGGCTGACATTAAAATTTCTTCAGTTGATGTATTTTCTGCCATTACTGGCCTCAGTACTAACAAGGCACATGGGCCTGATGGGGTCCCTCCTGTTGTTCTCAAAAACTGTGCTTCTGTGCTTACACCCTGCCTAGGCAAACTATTTCGCCTTTGTCTGTCAACTTGTACCTTTCCTTCTTGCTGGAAGTTTGCTCTCATTCAGCCAGTCCCAAAGAAGGGTGACCACTCCCAACCCTCCAACTATCGTCCAATTGCTTTAACGTCCTGTATTTCAAAAGTTTTCGAGTCAATTCTTAATAAAAAAATTTTAAGGCATCTTTCCTATCACAACCTTCTTTCCGATCGTCAGTATGGGTTCCGTCAGGGACGCTCCACTGGCGATCTTCTCACCTACCTTTCAGACTCCTGGTCATCCTCCTTTCGGGACTTTGGCCGAAAGCTTTGCCATTGCACTTGACATCTCAAAGGCTTTCGATCGAGTCTGGCACAAATCTTTAATTTCCAAACTGCCCTCCTATGGTTTCTATCCTTCTATCTGTACCTTCATCGCTAGCTTCCTTTCTGGTCGTTCTATAGCTGCTGTCGTAGACGGCCATCGTTCTTCTCCTAGATCTATCAACAGTGGTGTTCCTCAGGGCTCTGTCCTATCACCAACTCTCTTCCTTTTATTCATCAATGATCTTCTAAGCTGTACATCTAACCCTATCCACTCATACGCTGATGACTCCACCCTTCACCTTTCCATTCGGTTCCCACAACGCCCATCTCAACAGTTACTTCAAGAAACAAGGGATGAGGCTATGGCACACCTAATGTCTGACTTGGCTCATATCTCTGACTGGGGTAAAAATAATATGGTTGTCTTTAATGCTTCTAAGACTCAGTTCTTACACCTATCAACCCGACAAAATCTTCCACAGGTATACCCACTAATGTTTAATAATATTTAGATTAATCCTGCATCATCCTTGAACATGCTTGGGGTTTCATTTACTCGGGACTTATCTTGGAAAGATCATATTACATCTCTTGTAAAATCTGCTTCCAAGATATTGGGTGTGCTAAGCCGACTCCGCTCTTTCTTTACCCCTGCACAATTGTTGACTCTATACAGGGGTTTTATCCGCCCCTGTGTGGAGTACAACTCTCATGTGTGGGGAGGCTCCCCATATACAGCTCTTCTTAATAGGGTGGAGTCAAAGGCTTTTCGTCTCATTAACTCTCCTCCTCTTACTGACTCCCTTCAACCTCTGTCTCTTCGCTGCACTGTTGCATCTTTATCTCTTTTCTATCGCTACTTTAATGGTCACTGCTCCTCTGAACTGTCTGCTTGCATTCCTCCACCTCTACGACGGGCGCGTAGCACCCGTCTGGCAGCAAACTCTCATCCCTTTTCTGTCCAACTCTCTAATGCAAGAGTTAACCGTTACTCCCAGTCTTTCATTCATGCAACAGGTCAGCTCTGGAACTGTCTCCCTCTGTCTGTATTTCCTTCTGCCTATGATCTCCAGTCTTTCAAACGCATTGTGTCCAGGCATCTCAAAATGATCGGATCTTGAATTTGGCTCTCTATTGTATTTTGTTTTTCTCTTGGAGGGAACTGTTACTGCGGGCTCATGGCCTTTGGTTCCTTCTTCCTCGCATAAAAAAAAAAAAAAAACTTATAAATTACTGCGGCGCAGCAGACGTCCCCTTCACCCTTTCCACCATCCTTGGTGATGGGGACATTGTTATGACTGATAAATTGATAGCTTTCCTGAGAGAGACCGGACTGATCAGAGTGATGTGACTTTTTTACTGCATGGTTATAGTTTTTATCAACTGTAAATATGTATATACAGTACTGTTAATTAGGGTTGACAGTTGACGTATTTGAAATAGTTCCTCCACCCACTGATCTATTTCTAATATTGATGTCCGCTACATTAAACCCCGTTCCTCGACTAACAGTCACCAGCTGATAAGTGCAAGTGTGCAATATAGGAAGGTATTGGGCACTTGCAGTCGATTGTGGTCTGCTGGGCGAGGTTCTTCACTTTTTGTACAAATTATGTAAATACATTATACCATCTTGCTTAAGTTATTCTAATTAGGGACGACAGCTGACGTATATGGAAATGTTCCTGACTCGTCTGGTTCCCTTTCAAATATTGATGTCCCCTATATTAGGTTGTGCCTCGACTGACAGTCACCAGGTGATGAGTGCAGGTATGTAATGTAGAAAGGCATTTTATATCTGCAGTCGATGGTGTTCTCTTGGTTGAGGCTTTTTTAACATTAATGTAGGTCTAGTTATTTGTCTCATAGGATTTAGTATAGGTTAGCGATTTGTCTGTCAGGTGATTAGTTTTAGGGTCTTTAGATTAGGTATTTTAGTTTATAAGTAGTATAAGGTTAAAAATAAAAAAAATAAAAAAACTACAAAAAAATAATAAAATAAAAATTATTATATATATATATATGTACGTGTGCATGAAAGTGTGTATGTTCATATGCATGGATGTGTATATATATATATATATATATATATATATATATATATATATATATATATATATATATATATATATATATATATTTTCCTTAATGACCAGGGGCTCCGGCCCCAATGGTCGACAGGCAAAAAAAAAAAAAAAAAAGAAAAAAAAAAAATGGTGTAAGTATGAGAAGAGGGTGTATGAGAGAAGGGTGTGAGTATTAGAGGCGGGTGTAACTGTGAGAGAAGGGTGTAAGTACGAGAGGCGGGTGTAGGTGTGAGTGGCGGGTGTAGGCGTGAGAGGCGGGTGTAATTGTGAGAGAAGGGTGTAAGTGTACTGGTAAGACGGAAAGCTATGAAAAGCAGAGAGAGGGGAAGACTGGAATTTAACCAGGTATTGTTTGCATAAGGTAACAGTTACCAGAGAGTGTGTGAGTAAGGAAGAGTTTTTGATAGGAGAAAATGAAGAGTGAATGTGAGAAAAGAGAGAGAGAGAGAGAGAGAGAGAGAGAGAGCAAAACGGTCCTGAGTAAGAACTGATGGTGAAGATGGAGAAGTGAACTGTTTTACGTATGGTTCAGTGGACGCAGCAGGAGATGGGACTGAGGCAGGAACGTGAAAGCAGGAGATGGATGGGAAGAATTACGATATTGTGACGAGGAACAGCAGCATAATGAGAAAGCATGTATTCCTTACCCTCAGACACCTGCCATCTTATGCTGCAGGAATTAAGACAGGGTCGTTCATAGCTTAGAAATAATACATTTGGACTTACAGATATACCAGAAAAAATACCAGCTAAACTATCGTGATCTTAGGATAACTTTAAAGTCAGTTCGGGGATAAATTTTAGCAAGATTCCGAAATAATGTCTTGCTAAATTTCATCCCCCAAGATTGATTCTGACATTATACGAAGTAATTCATTAAAAATTGTTTTATATTTTGGTCTCGTCCACTGCCAGTCCTCACCGATAAAGTGATGCTGGCGCAGTGCATCCTGTTCCTGCTTGCTGGGTACGGCACCGCCGCCTCCACTGTGGTCTTCTCCTCACACCTCCTTGCCAGGAACCCAAAGCCCCAGCAGCGCCTTCGGCAGGAACTTGAACTGGTGAAGGAGGAGGGGAAGCTGACCTACCAGGGGATGCCTGAGTTATGGGTGTGTATTAAATGTGATGTATTTTCTCGTGTTTTAAATTTGTGCTGCATTTTCTCGTGTATTAAATTTGTGCTGCATTTTTTCGACCCCTTGACCTTCAGAGTGTCATATTATTTCATCTTCCGCTCTCCCATCAACATGTGAGTCATTATCTTGCTTAACCCTATCTCAGGCAGGGTTGGGTCGAGTTAAAGCACCACTTAGAGATGAACAGATGAAGATGAACACTTGATGAACAGCTGAGGAAAACTTAATGATGAACACGGAAGAACCATATATATATAAAATCATGGTGTGCAGCTGTAGTAGTAGTAATGGTGGTAGTAGTAGTAGTAGTAGTAGTAGATGATAGACATGTTGATGAGTAGATAGACGGATAGATAGACTGATAGGCAGATCTATAGATAACTAATTTAATCTCCAAGAAAATCACAGGTGTATTCAAGACATTTACACTCACCTTTCCTCCAGCATCCCCGGAACTAATCTGCACCTGAAGGAGGGGGACCTGGTGCAGTTCCCTCTGTGGAGTTTTCACCACGACCCCAGCTACTGGCCCGACCCTGAGCAGTTCCGGTCTGACCGCTTCCTATCCGAGAACAAGATCAACATCAAGAATTTCACCCACATGCCCTTTGGAATGGGACCCAGGAACTGTTTGGGTGAGATCATGTTGGGTAAGAATAGGACCTAGGGACAGAATAGGACATGGGGACAGAATAAGACATGGGGACAATAGGACATGGGGTCAGAATAGGACATTGGGTCAGAATAGGACATGGGGTCAGAACAGGGCATGGAGTCAGAATTGGATATGGGGTCAGAATAGGAAATGTGGGGTCAGAATAGGACATGGGGTCTGAATAAGACATGGGGTCAGAATAGGACATGGGGAGAATAGGACATGGGGTCTGAATAGGACATGTGGGGTCAGAATAGGACATGTGGGGTCAGAATGACATGCGGTCAGAATAGGACATGAGGTTAGAGTAGGACATGGGAACAAAACAGGACATGGGTTCAGAATAGGACATGTGATCAGAATATGGCATAGGGTCAGAATGAGACATGGGGACACGGACATGGCTTCCCTGTGTCCTCAACACTTCACCCCTTTCACTTCATCTTGACTTAAAATTGCCATCTCTACCTTGAATATTGAATTTTGGCAAGATATTCTAGTTATCCATCTATCTATTGTCAGACGCCTTAATCACACAAGAGGTGGCCACAAAGTCTCCTCCAGGTCGCACAGTCACCCGCCATTTCGCTGCCCTCCCCCAGCTCACACATAGTCTTATATTAATCACGAGGAAGGGCGGAGCTGTAGTAAGGTTAGGGAGCTTACTAACACCTTTTCCTTGCAGATTTATTTCTGATTCTGCTATGTTACTATATTCTTGTGTGTTATTCAGGAAGCTTAGTAACACCTCTTCCTTACCAATCTATTTCAGATTCTGCTCCGTTATTATATTCTTGTGCTTTATTCGTGCAATCAGTGTCGGTATTGAAAAGACATAAGAAGCAGATCATCGGATATTAATGAGGAATTTGGAAAATGAACCGCTGAGGAAGAGGGGTTAGGGAGCCTCCTTACCAGAGAGGAATACCGGCCGAAGTGCTGTATCAAGAAAGCCTTTCTTTTATGCAAAAAAGAAGGAACCAAAGGCCAGACTTAACCAGCAAAAGGACAAAAATCTGGGCCAAGTTTATGTGAAAGGATGTATCGTATCTGTAATTTGTTTTCACGTGAAGGACAAGATTGACTGACTGACTGACTGATTGACTGACTGACTGAGTGATTGACTGAATGGTTGAATGACTGAGGCTGACTGACAGATATACACAGACACCAAAACAACACAGATCAAAACAATCTTCTAACATCAAGTTTCACCCCCCCCCTTCCCAAGAACATAATATAATGATCCAAGGGAGAATGGAGAATGGTAGTGTCTTGTGTTGATGTAAAAATTATGTTCCATTTAAGAAAAAAAATTGTCTTGGGCTGTTTTGAGGGAAGGAAAAGGAATCGTAAATATGCTCAAGATTTCAACCTCCATCTTCTCCTCAGCTGAGATTCCCTAACACATCTTCCTTGGCGATTTAGTTTTATTACAGCTTACCATTGTTTTGTTTGGTATTTATTTGTTTTTTACTTTACTCTGATTCCATTGTGGAAATAAGGGCATATTATTATTATTATTATTATTATTATTATTATTATCATTATTATTATTATTATTAATATTATTACAATCATGAACTTCTTTCTTACATAATGGGTGAGGTAGGGTCCAGAGAGCAAGGAGAGAGAAGGCACTATAGAGGGAGAAGTATCGACTTCGACCAGTGAAATGGAGCAGACACTCACTTATCATCCAAGTCCCTGAAGTTCCTTTACAGACGCATTTCAGTTATTAATTACACGCTATTTCCTCTCCAGCCATGCGGTTCGCCCTGATGGAGACCAAGGTTGCCCTGGCCAAGCTGATCCTGGCAGCTGACCTCAGGATACCGCCAGGTCACGAAGACATCGACATGGAAAGCTCACCATTCCTGCTGAGGCCTAAGCATGGCGTCTACATCCTGCTCACGCCTCGCAAACACGAATGAGGCACGTATAGGGCGGTGTGCCAGTACGGCCGGGAAGCCATCATACCAAAAACCCATAAAAAACATCAACAGTAAAATATCCATAAATTTATCAAAAACAAATTCCACACCCAAAACCTCACGCCGACCTCAATCTTCACACACACACACACACACACACACACGCCACCCCAAACTCCACACACAGATCAGTTACCCTTCGATTGTCAGCTATTACGATTTCAATGATCTGAGTAAGCTTTAAAACTACTTAGAAGTGTTTACAATACAAATAAGGATCAATAATTATTATCTACATAAAAGCACTCAATGGGAAGAAAATGGAAATAAAATGTCTTACCAAAATCATAGACTACCTTCTCACTTCCAAAGCTCAAGCCAGACTGACCACGAGCCGCCGAATTCTGCCTCCCACCCTCCCTCCATCCCTCCCCTAGTTCAGCCCCCTGCTTCCACAAACTTGCCATTTTCCACCACCTCCCTCCCTTCACACCCCTTCTTCCTCCTCTCCTCTTCTCTTCCACCCCACTCCCTCTCTCCTTTTTTTTTTTTTTTTTTCCCTCAATTTCTTTTCTTTCCTTTCCCCTTTTTATCCTTCCACCTCTCGTCTCTCTCCACCTCTTCCTGCTCCCTGAAAGACACGCTTCCTTCATTCCCCCTCCATCCCCCATCCTTCCTCCTTCCCCCCTTCCTCCTCCTTCCCCCCTTACCTCCTTCCAACCCCTCCATCCCCCTCTCCTTCCCTCCTTACCTGCACCCTCCGATTCTCTCCTCTCCTCTTTACATTCCCCCTCTCTCTCTATCCCCCTCCCTCCCTCCTTCCCCCCCCCTCCTTGTTCTTCCAGTATCTCTTGGTGGTCTGTTGGGTGGAGTAATTCACATTTTGTACATAGTATGTAGGTACTTTATACCGTCTATTTTAAGTTGTTCTAATTAATGCCGACAGCTGACGTATATGAAAATGTTCCTCACTTCTCCGGTTCCGTTTCATATACTGATGTCCCCTAAATTAATTTGGGCCTCGACTGACAGTCAGCAGGTGATGAGTGCAGGTATGTAATGTAGAAAGGCATTACATATCTGCAGTCGATGGTGTTCTCTTGGTTGAGGTATTTTTACCATTAGTGTAGGTTTAGGTATTTGTATCTTTAGGCTTCAGTACAGGTTAGTGATTTGTCTGTTAGGTTATTAGTTTTAGGGTTTTAAGATTTTTTTTTCAATAAATAATGTCATATCCAAAAAAATAAAAAGTAAAAATAAAGAACATTATTATATATATACAGTATAATTATGTACAGTACGTGTGTATGTATGTGTGTATGACGGTGTGTGTGTGTGTGTGTGTGTGTGTGTGTGTGTGTGTGTGTGTGTGTGTGTGTGTATATCTCTATCTGTCTATTGCCAGACGCCTTAATCCCGTAAGGGGTGGCCACAAACAAATCGCCTCCATGTCGCCCTATCCCCCCCCCCCATTTCACTGCCCTGCTCCCACCTCACATCCCCCTCTCTCATATACCTCTCCACTTCATCCCTTCATCTCATCCTTGGCCTCCCCCTCCCTCTCCCCCCCTCCACCACACATACACTCTCCTCATCAGTCTCTCACTCTCCATCCTCTCCACATGGCCAAACCACCTTTATGTGTTTCACCTAATCCTTCCTATCACATCCACATCTACACCACAATGATCCTTCACTTCCTCACGTGTCAGTCTGTCTCTCCATGTGACTCCACATGCTCCTTTCAAATAACTCATATCCACAACTCTCACCCTTGACTTCTGTACCTCCAACAATGTCCAATCTTCACTTCCGCACGTTAAAACTGATATCACAATACTGTCATGTAGTAACTTTTTCACTTCCATGTTCCCTTCCCTGTTTCTTATCATTGCTTTCAGGAGACCAGTAACCTTTCTTCCTTGTTGTACCCTTTCAAGTACTTCACCCTCTAAACTTCCACCCTTACTCATCACACTACCCAAGTACTTAAATGCACTCACATTTTCCGTTACCTCCTCATCCAACCTCGCTGTACATTCACCAACTTCACCTCTCCCGAAGACCATAACTTACTCTTCCCTACATTCATCCTTAGATTCCGTTTCTTACATACTCTTCCAAAGTCATCCACCAAGCCTTGCAGCTCCCCTTCGTCTTCACTTAACAACACAGTATCATCTGCAAATAACAGTACAGGGAGTTTCCAAACTCTGCCCTCTCTCATTACGGCTGCTCCAGCATCCACTGCCCTGCCTTGTTTCTCTTTTATAACCCCATCCATATACAGACTGAACAACCATGGAGACATGACACATCCCTGTTTCAGCCCAACCTTCAATTAGAAAATTCATTCAGTTCACTATCCACACGCTCCGCAACCTTAGCACCCTCATATATACTCTTCATGGCATTCCACAGCTTCCCATCTACTCCATATATTCTTAATACTTTCGACAACCCTTGTCTATCGACCCTGTCATATGCTTTCTCCAAATCCATGAAGGCCACATACAACTTCTATCCCTTCTCTAGAAACTTTTCCACTAAAGATCTAAGAGTGAATATCTGATCTACACAACCTCTTCCTTTCCTAAAACCTCCCTGTTCTTCTCCAACTAAGTCCTCTGTTATTTCCCTAACTCTGTCAATATGTATCCTACCATATACATTTCCTATTACACTAAGAAGACAAATGCCCCTTTGATTACCACACACTTCTTTTCCCCATTGTCTTTGCACAGAGGAATAATTACACCTGACTTCCAATCCTCTGGGACTCTACTTTCCTCCCAGGCCAGTCTGCACATCTTCCACATCCATTCTACTACAATCTCTCCTCCATGCTTCAGCATTTCACCACACACTCCATCAATTCCTGGGGCTTTCCCCATTCTAGCTTTCTTCATCGCTTCCACAACGTCCATCCTACTGATTTCTTCCTCTCTTCTCACAACCCCCCATCTCCCAGCCATTTCTTAGCCACTTATACTCGCATTACTGTCATTCTCTATGTTCAACAATTCGTTAAAGTGTTCTCTCCATCTGCTCACTTTTTCTCCTTTCTCCACTAGTAATCTACCATTTTTATCTTACACTCCCAACCAACTTTTTTGGCACCTTGTCAAACTCTCTTTACCTCTTTTGCAGAACATTTTCTTACATTCTCTCAACTTTACGCTTAAATTCCTTCCAAATTCCCCATGCACTCTCTTCTTCACCTCTCTCTTCCTCTCTACATACAACTGTCTCTTTCCGTCTCTCAACTTCTTCCACGCCCGTTTCTCATCCACTCATTATATGCTTTCTTCTTTTGTGCCACAGCCTCTCTCACCTCTTCATTTCACCATGCTGTTTCCTGCCCCTGTTTTCGTCTTCTCTTCACCCCACACACTACCTCACGTGCTGCACAGATTTCTTCTGTGAATAACTTGAACACACCTTCCACGTCCCCCATCTGCTCCAATCCATATTTACCCAATCGCTCCTCCACTTCCCTTTTATTTCCATCATCTTGTAACCTTTTCACCCTCCTTGCATATACTACTTCCTCCGGTCCTTCACTCCTTCTGTTTCTCCATTTCGTTTGGACACTGATTCTGACCACCACCAAATGGTGGTCAGAGAGTCCACTCCCCCAGCCTCTGTATACTCTTGCATCCATTACACACCTTCTTATCCTGTCATCCACACATCCATAATCAGTCATTGCCTCCCGTTCATTCAGTTCACCATCCACCCTTCTCATCACTCGCCACGTATACCTGTGGATCATTTTGTGCCTGAAGAGGGTATTGGCTATCACCATCCCCCTCCAGGCACAAATGTCCACCAAAGCACTGCCATTCTCATCCATCTATGCATGCACACCCCACTCACCAACTACTCCATCCACCTTCACACAAACACAGACACACACACACACACACACACACACACGTGCTGCACAGTTTTCTTCTGTGAATAACCTGCACACACCTTCCACGTCTCCCATCTGCTCCAATCCATATTTACCCAATCGCTCCTCCACTTCCCTTTTATTTTCTGCCTTTTTTCCATCCTCTTGTAACCTTTTCACCCTCCTTTCACATACTACTTCCTCCTGTCCTTCCCTCCTTCTATTTCTCCATTTCGTTTGGACACTGATTCTGACCACCACCAAATGGTGGTCAGAGAGTACACTCCCCCAGCCTCTGTATACTCTTGCATCCATTACACACCTTCTTATCCTGTCATCCACACATCCATAATCAGTCATTGCCTCCCGTTCATTCAGTTCACCATCCACCCTTATCATCACTCGCCACGTATACCTGTGGATCATTTTGTGCCTGATGAAGGTATTGGGTATCACAATCCCCCTTCAGGCACAAATGTCCACTATAGCACTGCCATTCTCATCCATCTCTGCAGGCATATCCCACTCACAAACTACTCCATCCACCTTCACAATCCCTACTTTTCCATTCATATATCCAGTCAGAAACACTCTCTCATTCCTTTCAAACTTTTCCATGCACACTTTGTCCAGAACTCTTTTCTCACTCTGCTTGCACGATCTTGCATTGGCACATACACGCACACAATTGCCTACATTTGTAGTCCAACTTTCAGTCTTACCCATACAATCCTTTGAGCCAACTGATCCATATTCTCTTATATTCTCCTTCCATCTGTTACCCACAATAATACACACTCCTTTTCCCCACCCATTCTCACCTACTCCTGCGCATATACCCCATCCATACTCCCATTCTCTCACATTCTCACCTCACAATTTAGTTCCATTTAATCCACATTCATCCACTTTCGCACCCTTAAGCACCTGGACAATCTCTCTTTCACCTTATCATTTGCACTCCTTGCATTCAATGTAGCTATCCGTACCATGTCCTTTGTTCGGTTCTTATTCGTCACCTTTTGGTCAGTCCTTGTCTGAGGCTTCTTGTTCGTATTTTTAGTTAGTCTTTTCCGGGGAGGTGCATTAACCCTCTGCCAACCCACCTGTTGTCACGCAGGGAACACGAGTTGGTTGGTTAAAAGCTTACTACCCGGCGTTGTAAATGCTTTTCTGGTTTACATGAAAAAATTTAGCTTACCACTCAATGTAGAGCTACCCTAAAAATAGAGTACCACAACATTAAGTAGGTGGATGATGGGCTCCCACACCAATCACCTACCAGCATAATAATAATAACAATAATAATAATAATAATAATAATAATAATGATAATAATAATAACAATAATAATAATGCCAGTGATGGTGATGATAAGAGTGATGTCAGTGAAGAAAACGATCATGATGTTGATAATGATGATGATGATGATGAAGGACGTGTCTGTTGAGAGATGATCTGCTGTCCAAATGGACATGGGTTCGATTACTGGCGTGGGCAGAGAACAGTTTATGGATTTGGATATTTGTAAAACACCCCCACTAACACCCACACAAGTCATGTATATTAGCGTGGAAGTGATGACACGTGGAAGGTGTATGGTACAAAAGACCGCTGAGCCTCAGGGAACAAAACTGTTAATTCTATGGCCAGAGCTGGACACATAAAGAGTAAATAAAAAATAATAAAAACTTGGTATACAAGTGTTGCACCATTCCAGAGAACAGAAATTCAATAATGGGTGATCTCTATTAAGCTGAATAAAATGGTCTTGCGGGAGCAAGAATTAATGAAGACTGTCTCTGACCCCTTCACTAAGAGGCCTGCCCTAAGCTGAATTAAATCGCTTGTCCTTACCAACAATAAACTATAAAAATATGTCATCATGGTTAACCCCTTGAATCCAGGTGACGTCATTTTTAGTTTATTGCTGCTACCAGACCATTTTATTCAACTTAGGAATCACGTACTAAGGGAGACAAGGAAAGATAAAGAAAGAAAATGGAGATGAGATAACAAGAACATAAAAGGAGCTCTTCGTATATAGGGTCGAACTGGAGACACCTTTGTTAGAGTCTTCCCTTTGGCTTATACTTCCCTTGAGGTTTTATTGTTGGAAAATAGTGAAGACAGAAAGGAGACAAAAAAAAAAAAAAAACAAGTAGTAAGAAAGAAACGAAATAATGTTATGAAAAATGTGACAAGACACAGCAAGAAAAAGACAGAACAAATGAAGAAGAAAACGACAGAATGCAAGAAAAAAAATGGGGAAAAGGGAAGAAATGAAGGAAGCTACGGAAAGAAAAAATTGACAGGAATGAAATAAATCGTGAACTAAATGAGAAAGGAAAATGTTGGATGAACGAGGAAAAGGGTATGAAAGTAAATAAATGGAGGTCAAAGTAATAAGGATCAAACTCTGTACACATATAATTATAATAATCCCAGGCCGGCCTACCTTTTTTTCCATATCGCCTTCTGCATATCTTGTTGCTTATACTGTAATTCTCTGTCTACTTTAACTTCGCCTAAAATTGCCATCGCTCCATCTTCAGTGCTGAGCTTTAACAAGAGACTCTAGAACATGGTGTTAGTCAGGAGGAAGTGTTGTGGAAAAGATGTATAGCCGAAGTAGTCTTAATCTACCAGTCAACTACGGGACAATTTGCTGTAAGATAACGAAAACCTACGCCAAGATAAGCTGGACGAACTATAGCGGCTGCTTAGATCTACAGCAATGCTGCTAATGGTGATGGTGGTGGGTGTGGTGATGTAGGGTAGTTTTGATGTTAATTATGCCAAAAAAGTAGTGATGATGATGATATTTGCGAAGAAAAAAAAAAAAACTGTTTAGTTTGATCTGCACAGCCAGGGATAGTGATGGTTGTAGTGATGCTGAATAGTGATGATGATAATGATGGTGGTGGTGCTGTTTGTGGTCGATATGATGATCAGGAAAAAAAATAAAGTAGACGAATAAGAAGGCAATCGGCATCCTTGTCTGGGTTGCAGAGACCCAGGCCGTTGGGCTCTGGCCAGTCTCATTTCCTCCTTCTTTTTTATGGTATTTTTGTGTCTGCAGAAAATTTTATGCAGCTTAGGGCAGATTTTTGGAACATGAGGGGTTGGATATCGTCTACAGTAACCCTTGCCCTACTAGAGGGCTCTCAGAGGAATAAATGCGTCAGGTGGTAGCAAGAAGGTGCATGATGTAGGTACGACGAACCCCAGCCTCCTAATGTAGTTGTGGGAAGATAGACAGATAGATATTATGTAGATCAAAGATCAAAACATAGATAGGTAGGTTAATAAACTGTTTGGTATAAAACAACAACGTAGATAGATACACAGACGGACTGACAGACGAATATGCCGATACATTAAGGGAGGGAGTGGAAATTATAAATATATTTAAAAAAAAGCGATAGTGATGATTTCATCTTGAATCCCCGCCACGCAATGTCGATGTTCTCTTCATAATACTCATATACCTTCATCATGATACTCTCAGTTTTTAAGTATCTTACTGTGACGGTGATGATAATGATGATGCTGTTTTTGTACTGGTGGTGGCAGTGGTAATTTTGATGATGTTGATGTCATAGGTTAGTAATGATGACAATATTAGTTCTTCTGGTCTCCTACCCATACTGTAACTTTAGATGCTGTATTGTGACAGAGAATTAATAGAGGAAAGTGAAAAAAGAAATAGGAAAACAAAAAGAAATGATAAAGAAGGAAAAAAAGAAAGAAAAAAGGAAAAAGAGATCTGAGAGCAAGAGAATTGAATATAAAAAGGAGATAATGAAAAAGGAAATGAAATAAAAAGAGTATAGAAAAGAAAAAAGACTAAAAAATGTGAGAGGAGAAAGAAAGAACGGACGAGGGAAAAACAAGAACCATAACGATCATAACCGGAAATAGAAGTAAAAATCCGAAAAAAGTGAATAAATAAAAATGCCGGATGAACTGAAGAACAACGTATAAGAGAGAAAATCAAATAAGTAATATATAACGAAAAGAGAAAGAAAAACGTATGGAAGAATGAAACAGCAAGCAAGGGGAACAAGTAAAGAATAAATAAAAGTAAAAGCAATGACAGTAATGAGGAATATAAGGGAGACGAGAGGGAAGTAAAGAAAATGAGACCTAGAAGATAAACTGTGCGGGACTGAACTAAGTACATGTGCAGTAACGTGCCAGGCCGCTGCACCTTTCCTCATATCGCCTAGTACCTGTCATACTGTTTATATTGCTCTAATACTCTGTACATTTTAACTTGGCCAAAAATATCAATCTCTCAGTCTTGAATGCTGAGCTATAACAAATAACGTTAGAATATGGTACTACCATAAATGTTATGGAACGGACGTATTAGGAGGCAGAAGAATAGAAATTTAGATTTGATAAAACTTAAGCCGTGTGAAAACAAAATAGTATAGTGCAACTAGCACCTCAAGAAGCAGAAGATAAAGCAAGGAGAAGCTGTAAACAGCTATACAAAAACAACCCAGAGGAATAAACATTATCTTTCCAACTTAAACGAGAATTTTAAAATACTGGTAAGACTTTAAAGGTGAAGGAGGGCTGATAGCCCCTTAAGACAGGGAGGAATACTCGGGAAGTATTCATTCCCCCCCCCCCCTACCTCTCCGGAGGATAAGCTTGTTCATTTTCTGTAACCATAAAATGGCAAGAGTTCCAGCAAAAGGAAGGGACTTTTTTCCTGTAAAAAGGAGGAGCACCCGTTCCTGAACTGTGTGTGTGTGTGTGTGTGTGTGTGTGTGTGTGTGTGTGTGTGTGTGTGTGTCCTAACACTAGAGCTTATTTCAGATCATACTTCTACACCCAAAGTTTGTTCTTGGGGAGATCAGTTATTAACTGGTGGAATAACGAGATCCTAGGAAGGAAGGAATAAAGATAAACAAATAAAAAAAACATAATTTTGCTACATGGCTCTGATGCTGGCTATGAAGCGGTTTTGGCGATGAAGCGGCTTGATGATAAAAAGGATTGTCTTTAGACGAGAAGGAGGAAGGGACGGTGTTAGTGGGAGGGCCTTAAACTGCTCCAATCGTAATACCGAATGTTTAACCCGATAGGAGTAGAGGGAAATAAAGATCGGAAGAAACAAGGAAATATCAAGAAGACAGAGGTGATATAAAAGAAAAGAACACAGTAAGCAGGGAAAGACTGGACACAAAAAAAGGCTCCTTTTAGTTGCCTACATCGACAAGCATGAGTACTGGAAAAGTGATATCTCTCACCATCCCGAGGGGTAAGAGAGAGAGAGAGAGAGAAAGAGAGACAGTCGCTGTCAGTAAAATTAACGAAGATAGCGTTACCTTAACAGACTATCAATGCCAACTGCAAAGGGAGGGAAGTTGGCGTCACTTGCAGCGAGGAAGACAGTCTTACCTACGAAAAAAAAAAAAAAAATCAAAACTAGATCCCATCCCACTTCTGACTAGACAGACCAGTTATTACCTGGTGGACATAACTAGATCCTGTCTCAGCTGTGCCTAGACAGACCAGTTATTACCTGGTGGACATAACTAGATCCTGTCTCAGCTGTGCCTAGACAGACCAGTTATTACCTGGTGGACATAACTAGATCCTATCTCAGCTGTGCCTAGACAGACCAGTTATTACCTGGTGGACATAACTAGATCCTATCTCAGCTGTGCCTAGACAGACCAGTTGTTACCTGGTGGACATAACTAGATCCTATCTCAGCTGTGCCTAGACAGACCAGTTATTACCTGGTGGACATAACTAGATCCTATCTCAGCTGTGCCTAGACAGACCAGTTATTACCTGGTGGACATAACTAGATCCTATCTCACCTGTGCCTAGACAGACCAGTTGTTACCTGGTGGACATAACTAGATCCTATCTCACCTGTGCCTAGACAGACCAGTTATTACCTGGTGGACATAACTAGATCCTATCTCAGCTGTGCCTAGACAAACCAGTTATTACCTGGTGGACATAACTAGATCCTATCTCAGCTGTGCCTAGACAGACCAGTTATTACCTGGTGGACATAACTAGATCCTATCTCAGCTGTGCCTAGACAGACCAGTTATTACCTGGTGGACATAACTAGATCCTATCTCAGCTGTGCCTAGACAGACCAGTTATTACCTGGTGGACATAACTAGATCCTATCTCAGCTGTGCCTAGACAGACCAGTTATTACCTGGTGGACATAACTAGATCCTATCTCAGCTGTGCCTAGACAGACCGGTTATTACCTGGTGGACATAACTAGATCCTATCTCAGCTGTGCCTAGACAGACCAGTTATTACCTGGTGGACATAACTAGATCCTATCTCAGCTGTGCCTAGACAGACCAGTTATTACCTGGTGGACATAACTAGATCCTATCTCAGCTGTGCCTAGACAGACCAGTTATTACCTGGTGGACATAACTAGATCCTATCTCAGCGTAGGGATTCACCAAGGATTAGCCGGAGAAATATCCTCTCAGTTGCCCTGCGGTTTTTTCCCGCCGGGCTTTATTTCTCCTTGTCTTGCTTCCCTCAGGGTCTTCTTGGCCCCTAGGTCTTCTTACCTCCGATGTCTTATTACCTTCGGGGTCTTAATGCCCCCGAGGTCTTCTTTCACCCAGGGTCAGAGGGGTCAGAGGTGCGCCTGCACTCTCTCCACTCCTCCAACACCTAATGACTCGTGGAAGCTTCGGCGAGGCCTTATATAGGTTTGGGATCGTAATTACCACCCGGGTAACATATGCCTAAAACCTGCCCGGTTACACAATAAAGTGTTCGCCTTGAAACCCCCCGAAAACTCTGCTGAAAATCCATCAATGAAGAAAATGTCATGGAAAAAATACAGATACGAATATGTTACCAGGATATTCCACACAAACAAAAATAAGAACAGTTATGTTAATAAAAATAATAATAATAATATTAATAATAATAATAATAAAAATAATAATAATATTGATAGTGATAATAATACCAATAATAATAATAAAAATAATAGTAATAATAGTAATAATAATAATAATAATAATAATAATAATAATAATACTAAAAATAATAATAGTAATAATTATAACAATAATAGTGATGATGATGATGATGACGATAATGATAATAATAATAATAATTATAATAATAATAATAATAATAATAATGATAATAATAATAATAAAAGTAATAATAATAATAGTTATTATAATAATAATAATGATAGTTTGGCCATGTGGAGAGGATGGAGGGTGAAAGACTGACGAAGAGAGTGTATGTGAGTGAGGTGGAAGGGGGAAGAGGGAGGGGGAGGCCGAGGATGAGATGGAGGGATTGGGTGGAGAGGTATATGAGAGAGGGGGGGTGTGAATTGGGAGCAGGGCAGTGAAATGGCGGGAGACAGGGCGACTTGGAGGCGATTTGTTTGTGGCCACCCCAAACGGGATTGAGGCGTCTGGCAATAGATAGATAGATAGATAGATAATAGCAATAATAATAATTGCTAGAATGAAGATACTAGTGATGATGATAGTAATGAAAATGACGATAGTGATGAAAGACGACGATGGTAGTGATGATGATGACCGAGTCAGTTGAGTGGTGATATGCTGTGGTGATATGCTGTTCGATCGCGGGTTCGAATACTGGCTGGGGCAGGGAATAGATTAAGGATTTGGATTTCTTGAAAACAGACTCTTCTGATCTACCTTAACACCCGCCACCATGTAAAAACACTAACATGTAAAAACACTAACACCAGTACATCAGTCCTCACTGAGAACCCTCTCTTGTATTTTAAAAGGACGGTGGGTGTTAGTGCCAAAATGATGACATGTACAAGGTGTATGGTGTACACAGAGGGACTGCTGGGCCTCAGGGAACGAACTGTTAAACCTTTGGCCGGAGTCGGATGCGTAAAGAGTAAATAAAAATAAAAGTATAAACTGGTTATAGTAGTGAACACATTCCAGAGAACAGTAATTCAGTAATGGGTGATCTCTGCTAAGCTGAATAAAATCGTCTTGCGGCAGCAGGAATTAATGAAGACTGTCTCTGACCCCTTCACTACGAGGCCTGCCCTAAGCTGAATTAAATCGCTTATCCGTAGCAAGAATAAACTATAAAAATATGTGATCATGGTTAACCGTCCATGGCGCCTCTGTCGTGCTTGGCCCCCCAAGAATAGCCGTCTAGATTCGCATATATAGTGGAAGATTTTCCGGGTAACCAGACGAGCTCACTTGGGAAGTTTTATTCAAACTTTTTTCCTATTTACGTTCTCATTTTTGTAAGGGGCATGACTCCCCTAAAAAAAATCTTCATGTTATTTCTAATAATCTTTATGGTTGGGGCTGACTCTCCCAGGAATCACTAAGGATGGGTCACCCTCCTCAAATATCGATGTGCAGTTTTTTCTTGTTAATTCAGAGAGAGAACTTGAAAACCGCATTCCTAAAACCGCGATATGTATGCTACTTTTGTTGAAATCCTTGTGCTCACTTGCTCTTATTTCTAATCGTTTTATTTTTGGAGGGAGCCAGAGCTCTCCAAGAACAACTGTGGGTTTGTGCTTTCCAAATATTGCATTACGGATGAGAGTCCATTGCACAACATATAATAAGATATTCAAGCCATGGTTGATCACCTTACACTATTTCTGAGAACTTATAATTACCCGGTAGGTGAGATAAAGCTGAACCCACTAAAAGAAACGGCTGAAATATGCATATACAGTAGAGGAAAGCCTTCCCATTAACCAAATAAACTCACTTGGAAAGCTTCAGTCACGTAATTTCCTCGTTTTTTATCGTTTTTGTTTTTGAGAGGAAGCCGCCCCTCCCCCTCCCCAAGAATTACATTACGGATGTGAGTCCATCGTACAACATGTACTAAGATATCAAAGCCATAGTTGCCATCCTTTCCGTATATTGAAACATTTGTAACTTTTGAAGGGGGTATGGCCTACCTGAAAATAATGGCGAAAATTATTATATAATGGAGGGCATCATCAAGTAACTAGCTGAGCTGACCTGAGAAGTTTCATTCAGATCCATGTGCCCACTTTCCCTTATTTTGTTTTTAGGATGGGTCTACCCCCCAAGAATCACTGGGGGAGTCATGCTCGCCATATATCGCATTATGGGTAAGAGTTCATTGTGCAACACATATTGCGATATCAAAGCCATATCTGTCTTTCATTATTGCTGAGAGCGTAAATATGGCTGGTGGGGGCTGACCCCTTAGAAATCATGGTTGGAAAATTGTATATAGTGGAAGACTTTCCAGGAACCCGATGGACGCACCTGCGAAGTTCCGTTGAAATCTATCTGCTCACTTTAATTATTTCTAAATATATTTATTTTTTGGAGGGGGGATGTACCAAAGGAACCATTACAGGAGTCACGCTCTTCAAATATCTCATTACGGGCAAAACTCCATTATGCAACATATGCTATAATATCAAAGCCATATGATCTTTGCTTTCAGTATTTCTAAGAATTTTTAATTTGGTTTGGGAGGGTGATTCCCCCCCCCCCCAATAAAAAATGGATGGAAAACTGTATATAGTGGAAGGTACACGACAGACTCACGTGCAAAGTTTTCTTCTAATCCATCAAATAGCCTAGAGGAGTTAAGGCACACACACACACACACACACACACACACACACACACACACACAGCCTGAGTATAGTGCTACGGTAAAAGGCGCGTTGCCGAAAATTATATCATGCTGCTTTGCACGATAGACAGATAAATTGACAAAAAGACATTTGTACTGACACAGTAAACCAGATACACAGATATAAAAACGAAGCGGTGCAGGCACATTCAAATTAAACCCCTGCCACCTTGTGTCACACAGACTCGATCCATCTCAATCTTCCTTGCTTCCTGCTTAGCACTCTTCCATTCTGTCTCTTCTTAGGCCTTCTCTTATTATTCTCCTTCTTTATCATATTTTTTTTTTCTTATTCTTTCATCAATATACTCAAAAATCTGTTATTATGCTTCTTATTCTACTCTTTATTATACTCACTTTCCCAGGGCTTCCCCAGGCTCTTTTTATATTTAATTTGCCATACTTCATGTCAGTCTTTCTCTCCAGTACCTTCCTTTATGATACTTTCCTTATTACATTTATTATAAAATAAAATTTCTCAATCATACTCAGTCCTTTTATGACATTTTTATCATAGTCTTTCTTATACTTTGTAATACTTTCATAATACTCTCTCCTACTGTATTTCTCTTATTGTCTCTGTGTATTATATTGTTTTTATTTTACTTTGTTCGCGAGTCTGGAATTGTATTGCAGCTGCCGCCAAACAATTGTCATTAGTTCTGAGTGAGTCATGGCATCCTGAGAATCAATGTAAATTTACCAAAGTCAGTATGATATATATACTGTGTGTTGCATGGACAACATACTAATGGTACGAGAATGAGAAAGAGAGAAAGAAAGAATGAAACATAAAAGAAAGAGAGAGAGAGAGAGAGAGAGAGAGAGAGAGAGAGAGAGAGAGAGAGAGAGAGAGAGAGAGAGAGAGAGAGAGAGAGAGAGAGAATGTGAAAGATAAAACGAAAACAAATGAAAGGGATATCGGCAAACAGAATGAAAACAAGAAATGAACTGAGAGAAAGTGAAGGAAAGAAAACGATGAAAAAGAAAAAGGAGAAAAGAGAGAGCAAGAAATTTCGGAAAGATTGCAATAAAAGGGAATAGAAATAAAGGAAACAGATTTGTTTAGAAAAGAAGGATCCAAGAGTTATGGTTGAAAGTTTGAACTCGGTACAGTACACCTGTAGCAGAGTCCCAGGCCGCCCGAACTTACGTCATCTCGCCTCCAACCTCTCTTGTAGCTTACATAATGTAATATATCGGCGATCTTGATGTAATGTAGCTAACGGTGGTGGTGGTGGTGGTGATGATGATGATTGTGATGGTGCTGATAGTGATGTGCTGTTGTCGTTGTTGTTGTTGTTGTTGATGGTGGTGGTGGTGATGGTGGCAGTGGTAGTGATCATGATGTTGCTATAGAGTAGGTTTAGTAATGAGGACAATAATCGTTGTTCATCTAATCTCCAACCTCTCTTGTAGCTTGTGATGCAATACTATAATAAAGAAAGGAAAAGATGAGAAAATAATCGGAAAAAGGAAGAAAATGAGAAAAATAAAGATTAAAGGAAACTATAACTGAGCGAGCAAATAATACAGGTTACGAAGAACAGAGTGTAAAAAGCAGAAAGAGAAATATAAAGGAGAATGAAAGGAAATTAGGAAAGAGAAAAGTAAAAAAAAAAAAAAAAAATGAGAAGAGAAAGAATGAAGGAAATAATATGAAAAACAAGACAAGGAAGGATTATAAGAAGCATAGGAAGTCTAACCGGAAACATGAGACAAAGAAAGGAAAGGGTAACGAGAAAAAAAAAGTCACCTCATAGGTAAAGTCGAACTGAGACACCTTTGCTTGTGTCCCAGGTCGCTCCACTCTACTTCGCTATGGATCCTATTTTTTTATTTAATTATTGTTGGACGATAGTGAAGAAGGACAGTTGAAAGCAATGAAAAAAAAAAACTGAAAAAAAGAAAGAATGGAAGAGAGAACAAGCATACTGAAGGAATGAAATGGTGAAAGCCAGAGAAAAGAAAGGAAAGGATCAAGAAAAAGAAAGAGTAGGGGGAGTCAAAAATAAAACTGAATAAAGAAAGAAGAAAGGGAAGGAAATAGAGAAAATGTAAAATAAAGAAGAAAAGAATGACGAGGACAGAAAGAAAATGAGGTATAAATAATAATGATGTTAACTCGGTACAGGAGTAGTAGAGTCTCAGGCAGCACCATCTCGCCTCCTATCTCTCTTATTGTTAATGGTGACGTTGTTTAGGGGAAACAAAGTAGAGGTATGGAGGTAGAGCAAAAGGAGGAAGTTAGAGATGAATGGAAAGAGCAAGAAACGTGTAGGAAGAAATTCCAAGTGAATGAAATAACCACGAATCAAAAGAGAGTATAAACAGAGAAAGGAGAGAAAAAATAGGCGAAGAAGAATGAAAAAGACGATAAATAATGAAGAAAGGAAAGAAAATAAAGGAAAAGAAGAAGAGATGAAGGAATTGAGAGAAAAACAAAAGAAAACATGAAAGAAAAGAGAAAGACTGAAGGAAAGGAGAGTGTGAACCAATGGTGAAGGACTGAACTTGATACAGGCGTAGTAGAGTCCAAACCGACCTACCGCTATGGTAACTGTGATGCTGTAATAATTATAGTGGTTTTGATCTAATGTAGTTAATGGTGTTGATGGTGATGCTCATGACGTTGGTGATGATGATTATGAATATGATGATGGTGATAATGATGTAGATTACAAGTGACGAGCATAATATTTATTACACGGATAATTGTCGTGATGATGATGATGATGATGATGATAATGGTGATGATCATGTCCGACTGGTTAGTACTGATGATGATATCCTTATGTGATCTCGCGTACTACCACTCTTGTATTTAAAATGCTCTACCATAAAGGAGATAGAATGAGGGAAGAGAGAAATGGCGAAGAAGAAATAAAAGGATGAGAAAAAAATACAAGGAATCAAGAGAATGAGATTTAAACACTGGGAAATCTATCAGTTTCTTTAACCCATTAGCGCTCAGTATCCTCAACGTAAGACGGAACTGGGTATTTTCAAAATTTAATATTGAAGGAAACCCCGGGTAGGGACCAGTGCGCTTCGTGACTGTGAGCCGACAGTCGGAGGGCGGTACGCCTGCCACCCTTCTAGCAAAATCCCCGCACAGGAAATTTGGGAGCGAATGGATTAAATAAGAAAAACAAAGGAATGGGAGACAAACAAAAAGATAAAAACGAGAATGGAATTAATATTTTGAAAGGAGAAAAACAGCACACAGATCACGTTTGCGTGTTATAAACATACTCCATAGTTCTTTTCGAAGGTAACTTCAATTTTTCCCTCAGATACATCTCGCTCAATGCTGTAAGGATACAATTGCATATTTGTCTAAACACACAGCAAGTAATTTCCCGTGGACAAAGATTCGTAGACAAAACACAATCACAGGTAAATTTTGCGATTCATGAGTGATAAAATTTCAGCGCGAGGCTCGACGAACAATAAGAAAATGTTTGGTCGCCACAGATCAGAGCAACATTCATGGGTTCTTACATGCGATGAGTGCTTGTCAGACACTTGCATCTCCGTCATTTTTTTTTTTTTACTTTTCTCTTTCCTAATTTCCTTTCATTCTCCTTTATATTTCTCTTTCTGCGTTTTACACTCTGTTCTTCGTAACCTGTATTATTTGCTCTCTCAGTTATAGTTTCCTTTAATCTTTATTTTTCTCATTTTCTTTCTTTTTCCGATTATTTTCTCATCTTTTCCTTTCTTTATTTATTATAGTATTGCATCACAAGCTACAAGAGAGGTTGCAGATTAGATGAACTACGATTACTGTCCTCATTACTAAACCTACTCTATATCAACATCATGATCATTACCACTGCCACCATCACCACCACCACCATCAACAACAACAACAACGACAACAGCACATCACTATCAGCACCATCACAATCATCACCACCACCACCACCACCACCACCACCGTTAGCTACATTACATCAAGATCACCGATATATTACATTATAATAAGCTACAAGAGAGGTTGGAGGCGAGATGACGTAAGTTCGGGCGGCCTGGGACTCTGCTACAGGTGTACTGTACCGAGTTCAAACTTTCAACCATAACTCTTGGATCCTTCTTTTCTAAACAAATCTGTTTCCTTTATTTCTATTCCCTTTGAATTGCAATCTTTCCGAAATTTCTTGCTCTCTCTTTTCTCCTTTTTCTTTTTCATCGTTTTCTTTCCTTCACTTTCAGTTCATTTCATGTTTTCGTTTTGTTCGCCGATATCCCTTTCATTTGTTCTCGTTTTATCTTTCACATTCTCTCTCTCTCTCTCTCTCTCTCTCTCTCTCTTTCTCTCTCTGTTTCTTTTGTTTCATTCTTCTTTCTCTCTTTCTCATTCTCGTATCATTAGTATGTTGCCCAGGAAACATACACTATGTATATCTTACTGTGGTAAATTTATGTTGATTCTCAGGATGCCATGACTCACTCAGAACTAATGACAATCGTTTGGCGGCAGCTGCAATACAATACCAGACTTGCGAACAAAGTAAAATAAACACAATATAATACACAGAGACAATAAGAGAAATACAGTAGGAGAGAGTATTATGAATGTATTACAAAGTATAAGAACGACTATGATAAAAATGTCATAAAAGGATTGAGTATGATAAAAAAAAAAAATTATTTTATAATAAATGTAATAAGGAAAGTATCATAAAGGAAGGTACTGGAGAGAAAGACTGACATGAAGTATGGCAAATTAAATATAAAAAGAGCACGACTGGGGAAGCCCTGGGAAAGTGAGTATAATAAAGAGTAGAATAAGAAGCATAATAACAGATTTATGAGTAAATTGATGAAAGAATAAGAAAAAAGACTATGATAAAGAAGGAGAATAATAAGAGAAGGCCTAAGAAGAGACAGAATGGAAGAGTGCTAAGCAGGAAGCAAGGAAGATAGAGATGGATCGACTCTCAGTGTGACACAAGGTGGCAGGGGTTTAATTTGAATGTGCCTGCACCGCTTCGTTTTTATATCTGTGTATCTGGTTTACTGTGTCAGTACAAATGTCTTTTTGTCAATTTATCTGTCTATTGTGCAAAACAGCATGATATAATTTTCGGCAACGCGCCTTTTATCGTAGCACTATACTCAGGCTGTGTGTGTGTGTGTGTGTGTGTGTGTGTGTGTGTGTGTGTGCCTTAACTCCTCTAGGCTATTTGATGGATTAGAAGAAAACTTTGCACGTGAGTCTGTCGTGTACCTTCCACTATATACAGTTTTCCATCCATTATTTATTGGGGGGGGGGGAACCCACCCAAACCAAATTAAAAATTCTCAGAAATACTGAAAGCAAAGATCATACGGCTTTGATATCTTAGCATATGTTGTATAATGGAGTTTTGCCCGTAATGAGATATTTGAAGAGCGTGACTCCTGTAATGATTCCTGGGGATCATCCCCCCTCTAAAAATAAATATATTTAGAAACAATTAAAGTAAACAGATGGATTTCAACGGAACTTCACAGGTGCAAAAGTCTTCCACTATATACAATTTTCCAACCATGATTTCTAGGGGGTCAGCCCCCACCAGCCAAATTTACGCTCTCAGCAATAATGAAAGGAAGATAGATATGGTTTTGATATCGTAATATGTGTTGCACAATGAACTCTTACCCATAATGCGGTATATGGCGAGCATGACTCCTCAGTGATCCTTGGGGGGTAGACCCCATCCTAAAAACAAAATAAGGGAAAGTTGGCACATGGATCTGAATGAAACTTCTCAGATCAGCTCAGCTAGTTACTTGATGATGCCCTCCATTATATAAAAATTTTCACCATTATTTTCAGGGAGGCCATACCCCCTTGAAAAGTTACAATTGTTTCAACATAAGGAAGGGATGGAAGCTATGGCTTTGATATCTTAGTACATGTTGTAAGATGGACTCATATCCATAATCTAATTCTTGGGGATGGGGAGGGGCCGCCTTCTCTCGAAAACAAAAACGATCAAAAATGAGGAAATAACTTGAATGAAGCTTTCCGAGTGAGTTCCTTTGGTTACTGGAAAGACTTTCCTCTACAATAAATGCATATTGCAGCCGTTCCTTTTAGTTGGTTCAGCCTTATCTCACCTAATTATAAGTTCCCAGAAATAGTGAAAGGTGGGCAGCTATGGTTTGAATATCTTATTATATATTGAGCAACGGATTCTCATCCGTAATCCAATATTTGGAAAGCACAATCACCCAGTTATTCTTTGAGGGGTCTGGCTCCCTCCAAAAATAAAAACGATTAGAAATAGGAGAAAGTGAGTACAAGGATTTCAACAAAATCAGCATACATATCGCGGTTTTAGGAATGCGGTTTCCATGTTTTCTCTGAATACACAAGAAAAATTGCACATCGATATTTGAGGAGGGTGACCCATCCTTAGTGATTCCTGGGGGAGTCAGCCCCAAGCAAAAAGATTATTAAAAGTAAGATGAAGATTTTTTTAGGGGAGTCATCTCCCTTACAAAAAAGAGAACGGAAATAGGAAAAAGTTTGAATAAAACTTCGAAGGTGAGCTCGTCTGGTTACCTCGAAAGTCTTCCACTACACAGGCGGATCCAGACGGCTTGGAGGGCCAAGCAAGACAGGGGCGCCATGGACGGCTATTCTTGTGGGGGGCGTGCAAGAAAGGGGCTCCCACTAGTAGCCAACTTAGTTAAATTTTCACTGCTTATTATGTATATATCTAATTCTTAAGAGTAACCTTTAGAAGGTTAGGCTAGACATAGAGTGAACGTTTTCTATAGGAAAACGTTCAGCAAGGTCCCCATTTCCACACACACACACACACACACACACACACAAACATATATTAAAAGATACTTTTTGTGTGCAGCATCAATATGTTTGGGTGAGAGTGAGGTGCCCGACACTTCTTTCTGCCAATGACCCTAGGAATTGAAAGGAACAAGAGGAGCAGCAAACAACTGAAAGTAATTACAGAGGGGCGCCAACGAACCTCCTGGGGGTCCATGTCCCCAATGCCCCCTTCCCCTAAATCCGCCAGTGTTCCATTATATACAATTTTCCAACCCTTAAATGTTCTTTTTGTTGTTGTTGTTGTTGGGCCAGCACACTCGCCAAACTAAAATTTTTCAGAAGTTAGTAAAAGGAACGTAGATATGGCTCTGCTATCATCGTCCTTGTTGTTCAATGGATCGTCATCCCGAATGCAATAAAAAATAAATAAAAGTGATCAGAAACAGAGGAAAGATTTGAAAGACCTTTCCCACGTGAGTAGGTTTGGTTACTGGGAAGGTCTTTCACTATGTACAGTTCTCCAACTATGTTTTTGGGGGTGTCTGCCCTCCTCAGGAAATTAAAACCTCTAAGAATCGAATTTTTTTAAAGGACTGTAGATATGACTTTGATAT
Organism: Coenobita brevimanus; assembly: GCF_032717465.1. Classification (NCBI taxonomy): domain Eukaryota; kingdom Metazoa; phylum Arthropoda; class Malacostraca; order Decapoda; family Coenobitidae; genus Coenobita; species Coenobita brevimanus. The sequence continues at coordinate 7,776,785 of NC_137022.1, read as the reverse complement.
CTTAGTGTTTGTTGTACAAGGGAGTCTCATCTGTAATGCGATATTTGGGGAGAATGACCCTCCCAGTGATTTTTAGGGGGTCAGGACCCCTCCCAAATATACACTAGAGGAAAGTGAGCACAAGGATTCCTACAAAATGGGCATACATATCGCAGGATTGGCTGTACAGTTTCCAGGTTTTCCTTAAGGCACAGGATGAAAATGCACATCTACGTTATCTAATAATAAGTATGTATCTATTTATCAATGCCATTTCATCTACCTATTAATGTATTTATCCATCAATATACAGCCCATCATATGATGGCTGAACTTTGTTCTACCGACATCATCAGCCATCTCTCTCTCTCTCTCTCTCTGGATACACAGATCGAAGCCAAAACTATATTAAATCCAAAACTAGATCAACCTCCTCAGTACGATGAGATAACTTATATTTTATTCTTTGCTACCACCAGAGTTTTTATTCAGCTAAGAGTCCCCTAGAAGAGCAGGGGTTAATGTAGACGATACCCAACCCCTCCAGTTCCAATAGTCTGCCCTAAGCTGCATAAAATCGTCTATCCACGAAAATAAAACAAGAAGAACAAAATGAGACTGGCCAGAGTCCAACGGCCTTGGTCTCTGCAACCTACAAACGGGGATCGAACGTCACCTGTTGCCTCCTTTTTTGTTATTATTTTTACTTATTATTATTAGTAGTAGTAGTAGTTGTAGTAGTACAGTATACTACCCCATCGTCATTAAATGATTACTACCACGATCGTCATCACTGGAAATGCAAATCAAACTAAGCAAATACAGGTTATTACTGTATCTTCCTATCAAAACTAACCTCACATCACCACCATCACCACCACCGTCACTATTAAGTACATTAGATCTGGGCCACCACTATGGCTCGTCCACTTTAACTTAGCAAGGATTTTCGTTATTTGCATCAAAATTTTCCATATATAACTGGTATATTAACACTTGCTCTGACTTTACATCCTTTCCTTAACATTTCCTCATGCTAGCACCATATTCTAACGTTATTTGTTCTAGTTAAGCACTCAAGACTGAGAGATGGATATTTTAGGCAAAGTTTAAGTGTTCAGAGTATTATAAACAGAGTAATATAAACAGTATGATAGGTAGGAGGCGATATGAGGAAAGGAGCAGCGGTCTGGCACTCTACTGCACCTGTACTAAGTTCAGTCCTGCACAATTTATCTTCTGAGTCTCCTTTCCTTTACTTCCCTCTCCGCTTCCTTATATTCCTCATTATTGTCTTTGCTTATTCTTTTATTTATTTCTTATTTGTTCCCCATGCTTTCGGTTTCATTCTTCTATACTTTTTTCCTTTCTCTCTTTATTGTATATTCCTTATTGTTTTTTTTGTTTCTCTTTTACGTTGTTCTCCAGTTCATTCGGCTTTTTTTATTCATTCACTTTTTCCGTCTTTTTACTAATATTTCCGGTTAGGATCATTATGCTTCTTATTTTCCCTTCTTTCTTTCTCCTCTCACACTTTTTAGTCTTGTTTCTTTTCTATATTCTTTTTATTTCATTTCCTTTTTCATTATTTCCATTTTATATTCAATTCTCCTGCTCTCAGATCTCTTCTTTCTTTTATCTTTCTTTTATTTATTTCTTTATCATTTCTTTGTTTTCGTTTTTTTTTTTTCACTTTCCTCTTTTCATTCTCTGTCACAATACAGCATCTAAAGTTACATTAGGGGTAGGAGACAAGAAGAATTAATATTATCATCGTTACTAACCTATGACATATCAACATCATCAGAACTAGCACTGTCACCAGCACAAACAAAAGCATCATTATCATCACAGTCACAATAAAATACTTAAAAACTGAGAGTCTCATGAACAAGGTACAAGTGTATTATGAAGAGAACATATACATTGCGTGGCCGGGATTCACGCTGAAATCATCATTATCTCTATTTTATATATTTATATCATCCACTCCATTAATGTATTTGTATATTCATCTTTCAGTCTGTCCGTGTCTCAATCTACGTTGGTGTTTTATAACAGTCAGTCTATTAACCTACAGTATCTATCTATCTTTCAATCTGCATATGTCTGCCTATCTGTCTATCTTCCCACAACTACATAGATGGCCGGGGTTTGTCGTACGGACATCATGCACCATCTTGCTACCACCGAACACTTCCATTCACCTAAGGGCCCCTTAGTAGAGCAAGGGATAATGTAGACGATACCCAATCCCCCCAGTTCCAAAAGTCTGCTCTAAGCTGAATAACATCGTCTGCAGACACGAAAATAAAACAAGAAGAATAAGACGAAAATGGCCAGAGCCCAACGGCCTTGGTCTCTGCAACCTAGAAACGGAGATCGAACGTTACCTGTTTTCTCCTTTTTTATTATCATTATTGTTATTTATCATTATTGGTACAATAATAATAATAATAATAATAATAATAATAATTATTATTATTATTATTATTATTATTATTGTTATTATTGTTAGTGTTATTATTATTATTAGTAGTAGTAGTAGTAATAGTAGTAGTAGTAGTAGTAGTAGTAGTATATTATCCTCACCGTCATTAAATGATCACTACCACCATTATCATCACTGGCAATGCAAATCAAACTAAGCAAATGCAGGTTATTATCTTCCTATCAAAACTAACCTCACATCACCACCACCACCGTCACTATTAACTACATTAGATCTAGGCCACCAAACTTGGCAAAAATTTTCGTTATTTGCATCAAACTTTTCCATATTTAATTGGTATATTGACAGTGGCTACGGCTCAACATCCTTTCCTTAACACTTCCTCATAGTAGCACCATATTCTAGTGTTATTCGTTATAGCTCAGCATTCAAGACTGAGAGATGGATATTTCAGGCCAAGTTAAAGTGTACTGAGTATTAGAGCAATATAAACAGTATGATAGATGGGAGGCGATATGCAGAAAGGTGCAGCAGCCTGGCACTCTACCGCACATGCACTGAGTTCAGTCCTGCACAGGTTGTCTTCTAGGTCTCCTTTTCTGATCTCTCCTCTCCACTCCCTTATATTCCTTATTATTGTCTTTGATTTTACTTTTATTAATTTCTTACTTGTTCCCCTTGCTCTCTATTTCATTCTTCCATACTTCTTTCTTTCTCTTTTCATTGTATATTCCTTATTTGTTTCTTCTCTTATATGTTGTTCTCCAGTTCATTCGGCTTTTTTTTATTTATTGTCATTTTTCCATCTTTTTACTTATATTTCTGCCTATAATCGCTATGCTTCTTGTTTTTCCCTCTTCCCTGCTTTCTTGCTCCTCTCACACTTTTCAGTCTTGTTTCTTTTCAATCTTCTTTTCATTTCATTTTCTGTTTCATTATTTCCATTTTATATTCAGTTCTCTTGCTCTCATGTCTCTTTTTTCTTATATTTTTCTTTTCTTTCCTTCTTTATCATTTCTTTCTGTTTTCCTTTTTCTTTTTCCACTTTCCTCTTTTCATTCTCTATCACAATACAGCATCTAAAGTTAAAATAGGGGTAGGACACCAGAAGAACTAATATTATCATCATTACTAACCTACGACATATCAACATCATCAAAACTACCACTGCCTCAACCAGCACAAAAACAGCATCATCATTATCATCACAGTCACAGTAAGATACTTAAAAACTGAGAGTATCATGATGAAGGTATATGAGTATTATGAAGAGAACATCGACATTGCGTGGCCGGAATTCAAGCTGAAATCATCACTATCGTTTATTTTTATATATTTATATCTTCCACTCCCTCCCTTAATGGATCAGCATATTCATCTGTCAATAAGTCTGTGTATCTGTCTATGTTGTTGTTTTATACCAATCAGTTTATTAACCTATCTATCTATCTTTGATCTACATTTATCTATCTATCTGTCTATCTTCCCACAACTATATTTGGTGGCCGGGGTTCGTCGTACCTACATCATGCACCTTCTTGCTACCACCTGAGGCTTTTATTTAGCTAAGTGCCCTCTAGTAGAGCAAGGGTTAATGTAGACGACACCCACCCCCCCAGTTCCAAAAATCTGCCCTAAGTTGTATAAAATTTTCCGCAGACACAAAAATACCATAAAAAATAAGGAGGAAATGAGACTGGCCAGAGTCCACCGGCCTGGGTCTCTGCAACCCAGACACGGAGGTCGATTGCCTTCTTTGTCTACTTTTTTTTTCTCATCATCATATCGACCACAAACACTACCACCACCGTGATTACCATCATCACTATTCAGCATCACTACAACCATCACTATTCCTGGCTGAGCAGATCAAACTAAGCAAATTGATGACGTGATGGCAATTTTAGGCCAAGTTAAAGTAGACAGAGAATTAAAGTATTATAAGCACCAAGATTATGCGGAAGACGATATAGAAAAAAGGTAGGCCGGCCTGGGATTATTATTATTTTAGGTGTATAGAGTTTGATCCATATTAGTTTGACCTCCGTTGATTTACTTTCATCCCCCTTTCCTCGTTCATCCTACATTTTCCTTTCTAATTTATTCACGATTTATTTCATTCCTGTCATTTTTTTCTTTTTTTGGCTTCCTTCATTCCTTCCCTTTTCCCCATTTTTTTTTTCATTCTATCGTTTTCCTTTTCATTTGTTCTGTCTTATTCTTGCTATGACTTGTCACATTTTTCGTAACATTATTTCGTTTCTTTCTTACTACTTGTTTTTGTCTCTTTTCAATCTTCACTATTTTCCATCAATAAACTTCAAGGGCAGTAGAAGCCAAAGGGAAGTAAGGTAGTGCTACCTGAGACTCTAACAAAGGTGTCTTCAGTTCGACCCTATATACGAAGAGTTCCTTTTATGTTCTTTCTTTCTCATCTCCTTTTTCTTTCTTTATCTTTCCTTGTCTCCCTTAGTACGTGATTCCTAAGTTGAATAAAATGGTCTGGTAGCAGCAATAAACTAAAAATGACGTCACCTGGATTCAAGGGGTTAACCATGATGACATATTTTTATAGTTTATTCTTGGTAAGGATAAGCGATTTAATTCAGCTTTGGGCAGGCCTCTTAGTGAAGGGGTCAGAGACAGGTTTCATTAATACTTGCTGCCGCAAGACGATTTTATTCAGCTTAGCAGAGATCACCCATTACTGAATTTCTGTTCTCTGGAATGGTGCAACACTGGTATACCAAGTTTTTATTGTTTTTTATTTATTATTTATGTGTCCAGCCCTGGCCATAGAATTAATAGTTTTGTTCCCTGAGGCTCAGCAGTCTTTTGTACCATACACCTTCCACGTGTCACCACTTCCACGCTAATATACATGACTTGTGTTGGTGTTAGTGGGGGTGTTTTACAAATATCCAAATCCATAAACTGTTCTCTGGCCACGCCAGTAATCGAACCCATGTCCATTTGGACAGCAGATCACCTCTCAACAGACACGGCCTTCGTCATCATCATCATCATTATCAACATCATGATCGTTTTCCTCACTGTTATCACTCTGATCATCACAATCACCATCACTGGCATTATTATTATCATTATTGTTATCATTATTACTATTATTATTATTATTATTATGGTGGTAGGTGTTTCTTTTTTTATGTGAGGAAGAAGGAACCAAAGGCAACGAGCCTGCAAAACTGTTCCTTCAAAGAGAAAAAATACAAGAGAGAGCCAAATTCAAGATCCATTAATTTCGAGATGCCTGGACACACTGCGTTTGAAAGACTGGAGATCATAGGAAGCAGGAAATACAGACAGAGGGAGACAGTTCCAGAGTTGACCTCTTGCATAAATGAAGGACTGGGAGTAACGGTTAACTCTTGCATTAGAAGCTGGACAGAAAAGGGGTGGGAGTTTGCTATTAGACGGGTGCTACGCGCCCGTCGTAGAGGTGAAGGAATGCATGCAGACAGTTCAGAGGAAGAGTGACCATTGAAGAAGCGGTAGAAAAGAGATAAAGATGCAACAGTGCAGCGAAGAGACAGAGGTTAAAGAGAGTCAGTAAGAGGGGGAGAGTTAAGGAGACGAAAAACCTTTGACTCCACCCAATTGAGAAGAGCTGTATGTGGGGAGCCTCCCCACAAATGAGAGTTGTACTCCACGCACGGGCGAATAAAATCCCAGTATAGAGTCAACAATTGCCTAGGGGCAAAGAAGGAATGGAGTCGGCTTAGCACACCCAATCTCTTAGACGGAGATTTTACAAGAGATATAATATGATCTTTCCAAGATAAGTCCCGCGTGAATGAAACCCCATGCATGTTCAACGATGATGCAGGATTAAGCTGAATATTATTAAACATTTGTGGGTATACCTGTGGAAGATTTTGTTGGGTTGATAAGTGCAAAAACTGAGTCTTTGATGCATTACAAACAACAAGATTATTTTTACCCCACTCAGAGATACGAGCCAAGTCAGACATTAGGTGTGCCATAGCCTCATCCCCTGTTTGTTGAAGTAACTGCTGAGATGGACGTTGTGGGAATCGAATGGAAAGGTGAAGGGTGGAGTCATCAGCATATGAGCGTATAGGGCTAGATATACAGCTTAGAAGGTCATTGATGAATAAAAGGAAGAGAGTTGGTGATAGGACAGAGCCCTGAGGAACACCACTGTTAATAGATCTAGAAGAACGAAGGCCATCTACAACAGCAGCTATAGAACGACCAGAAAGGAAGCTATAGATGAAGGCACAGATAGGATAGAAACCGTAAGAGGGCAGTTTGGAAATTAAAGATTTATGCCAGACTCGATCGAAAACGTTTGAGATGTCAAATGCAATGACAAAACTTTCGCCAAAGTCTTGAAAGGAGGATGATTAGGAGTCTGAAAGGTAGGTGAGAAGATCGCCTGTGGAGCGTCCCTGACGGAACCCATACTGACGATCAGAAAGAAGATTGTGATAGGAATGATGCTTTAAAATTTTTCTATTAAGAATAGACTCGAAAACTTTTGAGATACAGGATGTTAAAGCAATTGGACGATAGTTAGAGGGTTGGGATATGGTCACCCTTCTTTGGGACTGGCTGAATGAGAGCAAACTTCCAGCAAGAAGGATAAGTACAAGTTGATAGACAAAGGCAAAAGAGTTTGCCTAGGCAGGGTGTAAGCACAGAAGCACAGTTCTTGAGAAAAACACGAGGGACTCCATCAGACCCATATGCCTTATTAGTACTGAGGCCTGTGATGGCAGAAAATACATCAGCTGAAGAAATTTTAATATTAGCCATGAGGAAGTCAGAGGGGGGAAGTGATGAAGGAACAGCACTTAAATCGTCTAAGGTGGAATTGGAGGAGAAAGTCTGAGTGAAGAGATCTGCTTTATCTGTAGAAGAAATATCTACAGAGCCATCAGAGTAGAAGAGAGGAGGGAAGGATGATGAGGAAAAGTTGTTAGAAAGGTTTTTGGCAAGTGCCAGAATGAGCGGGAAGAATTCGAATTAGAGAGTTGAGAGCATTTAGTTCCGATGAAATTATTTTTAGCAGAGCGAAGAACAAACTTAGCACGATTCCGGGCAGAAACGTATTAAAGATGTGATTCAGGGGTGGGTTGGCTCCGGTACCTTTTATAGGCTCTCATTGTTGCGGACAGCATTAGAACAAGCATGATTAAACCAAGGCTTTCGTGCATTAGTCAGAGGATATGAGAAAGGAATGTATGCTTCCATGCCCGAGAGAATAACCTCCGTAATGCACAAGGCACACTCAGATGGCTCCCGGCCATGGAAGCACTAATCACTCCAGGGAAAATCAAAGAAGTACTGCCTGAGGGACTCCCAATCCGCAGCTCCAAAGTGCCACAGACGACGTTTCTTTGGAGGGTCCACATGCTGTACCGGAGCAATAAGACAGGTTAAGGTGGTAAGGTTGTGATCGGAGGAGCCCAATGGAGAGAAAAGATTAACAGTGTTAGCAGAAGGATTAGTTGTAAGGAAGAGGTCAAGTATGTTGGAGCTCTCTCCAAGGCAGGTAGAGTGCTGTACAAGCTCCTCTAGGTCATTAAGGATAGAAAAGGTGTAGGGTCGTTCACCAGGTGGATCAGTGAAAGGAGAGGAGAGCCAAAGGTGGTGGTAAACATTGAAATTTCCAAGAATGGAGATTTCAGAGAAAGGAGAAATGGATAGAATGTGTTCCATCGTAGAAGTGAGATAGTCAAAGAAGTTTTGATAGTCAGTAGAATTAAGAGAGAAGTAAACAGCACAGATATATTTAGTCTGAGAATGACAGGAAAGCCGAAGCCAGAGTGTAGAGAATACAGAAGATTCGAGTTCAGGAACACGAGGGCAAGATAAGTTGTTGCGTACATATACACAACAGCCACCTTTGGCTTTGAAATGAGTATAGAGAAAGTAGGGGGATACAGAAAAGGGTCTCCTGTCAGTTGCCTCAGACAGCTGAGTCTCACTTAGAAAAATAAGGTGAAGTTTAGAGAAGGAGAGGTGGTGCTCAACAGAGTGAAAGTTAGAGGGAAGGGCACGAATGTTACAGAAATGAAGAAGAAGAGAGTCAGACAGTGGTTCCAGGCACCTTGAGTCATCACCGGGAGAGGGGCAGAAGGTGGGGGCATTTATGGTCCCTCCCCTGGGGTTGGTGGGGGCTCCCATCATCCAGTCACTTAATGGTAGTGGTACTCTGTTTTTAAGGTAGCTCTACATTGACTGGCAAGCTAAATTTTTTCCTGTAAACCAGGAAAGCATTTACAATGCCAGGTAGTAACCTTTTAACCAACCAACACGTGTTCCCTGAGTAACAACAGGTGGGCTGGCAGAGGGTTAGTGCTCCTCCCCAGAAAACAAGTAACTAAAAATACCAACAAGAAGCCTCGGTCCAGGACTGACCAAAAGGTGATGAATAAAGACCGAACAAAGGACATGGTATGGATAGCTACATGGAATTCAACGAGTGCAAATGATGAGGTGAAAGAAATAGAGATTGTCCAGGTGCTTGAGTGTGAGAAAGTGGATGTATGTGGATTAAATGCAACTAAATGATGAGGTTTGCGTGTGAGAGAATGGGAGTATTGATGAGGTATATGTGCGGGAGTAGGTGAGAATGAGAGGGCAAAAGGAGTGTATATTATTGTGGGTAAAAGCTTGAAGAAGAATATAAGAGAATATGGATCAGTTGGCCCAAGGATTGTATGGGTAAGACTGAAAGTTGGACTACAAATGTAGGCGATTGTGTGCATGTATGCGCCAATGCAAGATCGTGCAAGCAGAGTGAGAAAAGAGTTCTGGACAAATGTGGAAATGTGCTTGGAAAAGTTTGAAATGAATGAGAGAGTGTTTTTGACTGGATATTTGAATGGAAAAGTAGGGAATGTGAAGGTGGATGGAGTAGTTGGTGAGTGGGGTGTACCTGCAGAGATGGATGAAAATGGCAGTGCTTTAGTGGACATTAGTGCCAGGAGGGGGTTGGTGATAGCCAGTACCCTCTTCAGGCACAAAATGATCCATAGGTATACGTGGCAAGTGATGAGAAGGGTAGATGGTGAACTGAATGAACGGAAGGCAATGATTGATTATGGATATGTGGATGAACGGATAAGAAGGGGTGTAATGGATGCAAGAGTATATAGAGGCTAGGTGAGTGGACTTGCTGACCACCACTTGGTGGTGGTCAGAATCAGTGTCCAAACGAAATGGAAAAATAGAAGGAGAGAAGGGCAAGACGAAGTAGTATATGCAAGGAGGGCGGAAAGGTTAAAAGAGGATGGAAAAAGGGCAGAATATAAAAGAAAAGTGGAGGAGCGTTGGGTAAATATGGATTGGAGCAGATGGGGGACGTGGCAAGTTATTCACAGAAGAAATCTGTGCAGCACGTGAGGTGGTGTGTGGGGTGAAGAGAAGACGAAAACAGGTGCAGGAAACAGCATGGTGAAATGAAAAGGTGAGAGAGGGTGTGGCACAAAAGAAGAAAGCACATAATGAATGGATGAGAAACGGGCATGCAAGAAGTTGAGAGACGGGAAACAGTTGTATGTAGAGAGGAAGAGAGAGGTGAAAAGATTAGTAAGAGAAAGAGTAAGAAGAGAGTGCATGGGGAATTTGGAATTTGAGTGTAAAGTTGAGGGAATGTAAGAAAATGTTCTGGAAAGAGGTAAAGAGAGTTTGACAAGGTGCCAAAAAAGTTGGTTGGGAGTGAAAGATAAAAATGGTAGATTACTAGTGGAGAAGGAAGAAAAAGTGAGCAGATGGAGAAAACACTTTAACGAATTGTTTAACATAGAGAATGAAAGTAATGCGAGTATAAGTGGCTTGGATATGGCTGGGAGATTGAGGGGATGTGAGAAAAGAGGAAGAAATCAGTAGGATGGAAGTCATGGTGTGACTCTCTATTCTTGCAATAAGTGAGTCTTGAGTTTTTATTGTTATTTTGATAATTGAAGAGCAGGAGGAGTTAAAGATGAAATACAGGGAGTTGATCTTGATTTATTATCTTCAGAGAAAGTCTTAAGTTGAGCAGCGTATAATACAGAGACAATATACTTAGTAAATCTAGTTGGACCCCTCTTCTTGTTCACTCTCTCCACTACCTGTCCATTCTATGGCTAACATCCTTCTGAGCTCTGCTTCCTAAATTCTGGTGTAGCAGGGGTCGTGTCATGTGTGTTACACTGTTGTTGAAATGTTCTAGAAGCCTGTGTGTGAGTATGTGTGTATGTGTGTGTATGGTCACTAGGCATTGTTCATGTGCTTATCTCACTGACACACTACCTATCTCATCCCCTGACTTGCTGCTATCAGTGTATTGTCAACATTTCTTCACTTAGACTTGCAAACTCATATCCCATTCCCAGGCTTGCCTGGTGCTCTGTCTATCTGTCTATCTATCTATCTATCATGTTTTCTATACTGAATTGTATTTATAATATGGAGTCCTGACATTGCTCGGTCACGCTGCTGGAGTTCCTCCTACAGCAATCATTATTGACATATGCTAATCCATTAATACATAATAGTCTTCTCCTTAACTTTTAATATATAATATTGATTATAATATTGTACAGGTATATTCATGGTAAATTGCAATGATCTAGTAATATTACATTTTAAACAAGCTGTATACATAATTGAATAAATGCACTAAAGTTAAACTACTGAACTGTAATATAGTTTGTAAATTGGTTATTGTAGTAAAATGCATACATGCCCAAAAAAAAAAAAAAAAGTGTAACGTTAAGATTATGGTAAGAGCTATTAATATATCATTTAATGATAATGCTGCTGGTATAGCATACTTCTATATCATGGGTCATTCTTCTTTGTATTTTTTTTATATTTTTAATTAATACTATATACAAAATATGTACAGTTCATTCAGGGGGGTTAATTTGGATGTTAACTCTACCCCCACTTAATACTGACTCCAAATTTGCAATTCTTACATGCATTCTGTGCATTGCGAACAGCACTACTGCAAATACAATGCAGAAGATTATAAAGACAGTAGGTGCTGGGCTATACACATAATATGGGTTGAACATACTCAAACTCAAATCTTCCCAGGGCTTCATTGTTTCATTGATCAGTTGCATAGTTTCAAACGTAGGTGAAGTCAACTTAGTACTTGTGCTCATGTTTAAGTTCATATCAGGCAGTGGGTGGAATTGTTTGTGTGTATGATTGAGGATGGTGTAGTGATTGATGGTGGATAAAGTGGACATGGATGGTGTAAATACCACACAGCAGTCTGGTGTTATGTATAATCCTGAGGCTGAAGTATGAGATGGTGGTATATCTGGACAGACTATGCAAACTGATGTGTTATGAGTGAAATAAAAAAACTGTGAGTGTCCGATGTGTTGATGGTGTACAAGCTTATCTGGAGCAAAAGTGAAGTTACAATGATGATGCATATTGTTATTTCTGACTGTATCAGTAGGCTGAAACGTGAAAATGTATGCAGGACAAAGGTGAACAGCATATAAGGACGTGCGGCACTTTCGTTCAATCGTTGATTCCCTTGCGAAAGTGACAGTGTTCCGTCTCTTGGAGACCATGATGAGTTCGGTGTCAGTGTTGATGTTGATGATGACCAAAGTGTTATTATTCTTAGAAGGGAAGGGGTGTATTTGGTATACTGTGAACAGGTCTTCAGTTATGAATGGTACATGAACTACTACTGATGTTGGTGTTAGTGTTGCTTCTAAATATGGATAATATTGCATGAATTCCCTACTTCGGAACAAAGGCTTCAATTTATGTTTATGTATGCCTTGACTAATTATCTGACGTAGCTTATGAACTGGAAGTAAGTCAATTGTGATCTTGCCATCACCAGCATTCGAAATTCCTTGCATATGTGCCCTGTAACGAACTCTAGTGTTGTCTAATTGTAGAAGTATTGTGTCAATATGTTCTGTGATGATGGAGAATTGTTGGAAAAGTGTTATGTTACCTTTCATTTCATTTATTTTATCTACACTTTCGAGATCTATGTTTTCTGCCTTTTTCAGATTTTTCACAATTGTCTTCATTGCTGAGTTATGTCCTGTGATGAATTTATCTTGGTATGTTAGTACCTGAGCTATTTTATTAAATTTGTTGTTTATTTCTTTAAGGTCTTCCTCTGTAGCCAATCCAAAAATGTTCCCAAGAACAGCGCCACCCAGGTCGAACAAACCGCGCTTTTGGCGAGTACGTGTGATGTTCTTGTTGCTCAATACCTCCGTTCCATAAGATGGGAGATCTTGGATCATGATGAGCATAGTTGACTTAGCCTGTTCTATTTTCCATTTCGCTAACTTCACTATTTCATCCACTTCCTTTGTGTTATGTGCTTGTGAAACATAGTCTCCTATCATGAAGTCCAGGGTTCTCATGGGTTTTGCGATATTTTCTAGATAAGAAGGTAATTCATACATGTAATCCAGACTTATTTCAGTACTCATGACGTCTTTCACGATTGACGTAGTGGCCGTTGGAGCTATGAGGCATCCTTGCCATACTATGTGTTGGGGGTCTAAGTGAACTTATCCTCTTGCTATGTAGAGGAGAATCCATAGCATAAGTCCCTTCATCGCAACCTACCGACAAAGAAATCTATTAATTTCCTAATATGGTCATGCTGTGGTCGATGATAGTGATGATGTGCGTTACGGTTGATTGTTATTTCATTTATAGAAGGAGTTTAAATCGATATTTAATTCTTGTAAATGATGTAATGTAGATTTTATTGGAACAGTTGCGCCTATGTTTGATTGTTTGGTATATGACCTTAATTTATTTTTGTAATTATTGTTGTTTTATTGATTGGTTTCATGAGTTACGTTCGTTTGTTCGGTTGTATCCGATACTGAATAATTATTGGATAATTCCCTTGAAACTCGTTTTAAATGGTCAGTATGAACTTGTTTCTCTTCGCCACTAGACAGTGACTTAATTAAAACTTTGGTTTTATGTTAATTACTCTGTATGGGCCCTCAAATTTTGGGGATAATTTATTGTTTCTCTTATGAATGATACCATAAACAATGTCTCCTAAGCTGATAGGTGAATCTCTTGCCTTCTTGTTAAATACCTCCGTCATTTCTTCCTTGCACATTGTTAATTGTTTTTTGACTCTTTTGTGTATGTCCTGGAATTCACGTAAACGGAGTTTAGAGTAATCATCGTAATTGTATATGGGCAGACTCTCACCTTCTAGGAGCTCAAATGGTAGTTTTTTATCCGTCCCATATATAATGAAATGTGGTGTGTCACCTATGGATTTATTTATAGATCCATTAATTGAGGCTTCTACTCTGGGAATCCAATCATCCCAGCATGCATAATTTTCATTGAGAATGTGTCGTAGCACATCTAATACTTTTTTGTTTTGTCTCTCTACTAACCCATTAGATGCTGGGTGATAGGCTAAAACATTAACCTTTTTGATGTTGTATTGTTACATATTTCTTGTAAGATATCAGAATTAAATTCTCCTCCATTATCACTTATTAGTACCTTTGGGGTAGTAAAGCGACATATTACATTATCTGTTATTGCCTTTGCTACTGTCTCTGCTGTTTTATCTTTAATTGGAGCTAAAATGACATAACGGGAAAAATGATCTGTTGCTATGAATAGGTATTGGTTATCATTGTATGATAATGGGATCTTGAGTAAATCAACAGCGACAACGTCCCATGGTTGATGTGGTACAGGGTAATTACCCATCGGTGCAGGTGTGATTGGGTATCCTTTGTGTTTTGCACATGATTCGCATCTGTCTATATGATTGTTTATATCTTTTCGTAATGAAAGCCAGTAATATAACAGCTGGGTTTGTTTGAATGTTTTATCCTTTCCAGGATGTTCTGCATGTGGGCTATCGTGTATCGTTCGTAATACTTGGGATATCATGTCATTAGGTACTGCCAACTGGTTAGTATTTCTTTGGCGTTTTGGTTGTTTCGGGTTGATCTTGTATAAAGTATTATTGACTATTGTGAATTGTTCGAGTGGTACATGCAATTTGGGTAATTGTATGTCATCTCCACTTTCTAATTTGTATATAACTTTAGACCATATTGAGTCAAGTCCTTGTGCTTTTGTGATATCATCATGGTTTGGGATATTTCCTTTGAGATCTAATGCCGCGACCTGAATTGTGTTCGGGTTCCTAGATAATGTGTCGGCTACTATGTTCATTTTACCTTGTATATAATGAATTTGTACATTGTAGTTTTCAACTGTACATTTCCATCTTGCTCTCCTCCCAGAGAGGAGTTTTTCTTTAAACATACCCACTAATGGTTTATGGTCGGTGAATAAATGTATTTCGTAACCATTTACCAAATCTCGACACTTTTGTAATGCAAAAACCACTGCAAGTGCCTCTAAGTTTGTAGTGCAATAATTTTTCTCTGCACCTTTTTTTTGTCTGCTGGGAAATGCAATTGGTTGATTCTTTCCTCTTTTATCTTCCTGCATCAGTACAGCCCCTAATCCTTTAACTGATGCATCTGTACAGATAATAAATGATTTTGTGAAATCCGGATATGCCAAACAAGGTGCATTTGTTAGTTTAATTTTTAGATTGTTAAATGATTGTTTTTGTTCTTCTTCCCATTGGAATATAGCATCTTTTTTGAGTAGTTGGAATAGAGGAAAGGCTATATGAGAGAACTGTGGTACGAATGACCTATAATACCAAGCTAGACCTAAAAATTGTCTAACTTCGTCAGTCGTAGTGGGTTCAGGAAAATCTCTCACTGCCTGTATTTTGTCATCAGTGGTATGAATACCATTAGAACTTAATTTCTGGCCTAAGAAATTTATTTCCTTAAAGCAAAATTTGCATTTTGAAAGCTTAATTTTTAAACCAGCATCACAAAGCTTTTGTAAGAGTAAGTCTTATTTCTTGAGATGTTCTGTAATATTTTTCGTTGCGATTATAATATCGTCAAGATAAACAAATATTCCTTGTCCTAAAATTCCGGACAATACGTAATTCATAAGACGCTGGACTGTGCCTGGGGCTGTCCTCAGTCCCATCGGCATCCTTGTATATTGGTAGTGTCCTTTATTTCTGGAAAAGACAGTGTATTTACGTGACTCCTGTTCAACCAGTATTTGGTAATAACCATTTAGTTGATCGATTGTGGAAAATACATTATTTTCCGATCCAATATTCTGTAGAACGTCGCTTAGCAATGGCATGGGAAATCGGTCTGGGTTTGTGTGATTGTTTAACTTACGGTAATCTACTACCGCACGCATTTCTCCATTTCGTTTGGCCACGAAGAATAATGAGGCATTCCACGGAGAGACTGAAGGTTCAATAATTCCAAGTTTTAATATTTCATCGACATACTGATTTGCAAGTATACGTTGAGATTGTGGGATGCGGTAGGCTGGTACGAAAATAGGTGGTGTTTCTGGGTCACATTAATCTTGTGATTAATCAGGTTAGTGCACCCTAATTGTTCTCCGGGTAATGCTACGGTGTCCCTGTGTGTTTCCAGCAGGGTTAACAAATCATTTTCTTCATCAAATTCACCTGAGTGAATTAAATTCTCTTTTATGCTTTCTCTATCCGTACATTTTATCTCACTTGTCACTCCAGCTATAACTATTTCCTTCACAGGGGCGGGACATTTTTCATTATTAACTATGCAAGTCCCCTTTTTCAACTGTACTTCCCCATTCATGTGATTAATTATCAATATCTGAGTTTGCCCTTCGTCGTTCATCTGACATAATGCTTTTTCTACTGACAATCCCTTTACTTTACATAATTCTTCTAAGACAAGAACAGTACTATTCCGTAATTTGCTCTTTCTGGTAACTTTCATATAGGAATTAGGTGGTATAACTAAATCATTGGTGAGATGGGCGGGAAAAACTGATAAATCAGTACTGCTACCTGGGTCTCTAATCATGGAGGCTGGAGCTGGTGGTGTGAGTGGATCTATACACTCATCTGTTTGTGTATGTTTGTTTAAGCTTTTAATATTACCAATTCTTTTTGGTTCTCTTTTACTAATCGGTGAGGGTTCTGATGGTATTTCCTCTATGAATTCATTGTCATAGTTTATTCCATTCCTTTGTTGAAGTAAAGTTATTTTCTCTGTTCTCATGCATCTTAAACCCAGTAACATATGAGCTTTAATTGCTAAGTTTTCAATGATACAGAAAAATGCAGAGAATGGTCTTGTAGTCTCTGTGAAACTGATATTTAATCTTATCATACCTTTCACTGTAATTTGTTTTCCATCTACCGTGTATAAATCTAAATCAGCTTCATCCAGAAAAGTTACTTTCTTCTTATTTTTAAGAATTCTATTTATTTCTTCATGTGTTATTAAGTTCACTGGAGAGCCTGTGTCTAAAAATAAGGAAACGTTTTGATCCTCACATACAGCTGGTATCAAGATACACTCATTTCCCAACATGCCTCCTATGAGAATTTTGACTTGCTTTTCTTTACGTTTGTTCGTTTTTTGTCATGACTTGGTCTTCCCCCGACTTTTTCTACTGTTTTGCAGTTACTGGTCCAGTGCCCTTGGCATCTATGATGCCTACAGTAGGGACCAAATCCTTGTGTCTTTTGTCTATCCTCTTTTGTTTTGATAAAGCATTCATTCCTTGTGTGTCCTGGTTTTGCACAATAATGACATAGAATGCATCTATCTCTTGACTGTGACCTACGAGGTGACCTCCCAAATGTAGTGTTGCCTGTGGCACGATATCTGCTCGGGCTGCGAGGAAACTTATGAAACTGCCTGTAGCCTGGTGTTTGTGATCGAACCCTCGACACATTTAGTTGTTTGCTCTGCCTGCTTTCGGGTCGCGATCGATTTTGTTCTCTGTTTGGAGTCGTTGTAGATGTTTTCACAGATGATACTGTCTCAGGTATTCTCATTCTACTAGAAAGCACGTGTGTGTCGATCATCTCTGCTTTACTGCACTGCATCTCTACCTCGTTCATTAAGTCTAGAAAGCACATGCCTGGGGTGTACGCGATCGTCTTGGTGATCTTAAGGGTCCTATCAGGTAATTTACACAAGGCACCTACATAACCAATGATGTCCATGACGAGGTCTGGGAACATCTTTCCATCATCTGTTATCCAGTTTGAGTTTTCCAGAGAAGCTAATAATGTTCTTTTGATTGTGGAGACATCAGCAGTTATTTCACTGAGCACATGGTTTGTAGTGTGCTCCCTTACAAGATCTACAATCTTATGTAATTCTGGAATTATACCTGACAAGAAGTCCATACCTCCAGAAAATTTCTTCAAAAATTCAGTTTTAAATTCATCATATGTCTTAGCATTGAGGAGCTTATCTGACCTTAGTAAATTGCTTGCTGGACATCTTTCCTGGCTTATGCAAGATGAAAAAATGGCAATTTTCTCTTGTTCATCTAGTATGTGTCTTTTGGTAAAGATTTGTTCTCACTGACTGACAAATGAAATGACGTCAATACGATCTTTTTCTGTGCCAGAGAATTTTGGGGCAGTTTTATCTTCATGATAAACATAAACATGAGGTGGAGATGTTTGATCCGCGGTATTTGTTGCATCATTCATTTTCACTGTTTGCTCTGGTAATTTAACTTGGACTTGTTTATCGTTGTGTGAGGGAATAGTGGAATAGGTTCGGCCTGAACGGTGAACCCTGTTAAGTATATTGTCATATGTGTGCAAGTCTGGGACAAAGTCCTCCCTTGCTACGTCAGAGGGGGTTTCCCACTCATCATCTAGAACTGACGTATTTGTGTTGAGTTTTGTACAATGAGTGTGTTGCCTTGGTGCTCTCCTAATTGTGGATCCACTGTGGGCGCTAATTGTTTATCATCTGGTATTAACGTGGGTGGTGGCGAAAATATCCCTGTCATTAAGTTATGGTGTTATGAAATATACCTTTTGTTTATGTCCTAACTAAATAGATGAGTAAATGAGTTGTAATAAATGATAGATAGTGAGTGTATAAGTGTATATATAGAAATAAATAAAAGAAGTTGATTATACCTAATTTTAGCACTGAGAAGAAATGAGTAAGTAAAATTTCACCCACTTGATACAGATCGGAGAGGCGTGTCGATGCAACTGTCGATCTCAGAAGAAAAATGCAGGTTTGAGTGAAGATCTCTTGATAATTCTAGGGCTGTGTTGATGGACGATATTACTCAGGAAATTCCATGGCCTGGTGCATGTAGTGGCTAACAGCTGTAGTCACAGGCAAACCTCAGCATAGAACGTCGAATTTCCAACTCAATACTGTGGAAATAAATGAGTATGAGTAGGAGCTATGTGAATAATGAGTAATGAGTAGTGGGTGAGAAGTGCCTGGTGTCAGTCACACGTTGATTGGCGTGGCCTTGTGTCAGCAAACTCGCGTGGTGATGTCGTCTCAGCAGATACACATGGTGACGTCGGCTTCCCACACTGGTAGCTGTGGTGAGTAACTGAGTAGCGATGCGTAACCTGGGTGAAGAAAGGTGAGTAAGATGCATTATAAATGTGGCTCTGGTGTTTTGCTGTGTGTCTTGACCTCTGCGTCAGCGATGGAGGTAGGCAGGAGAGAGTGTTGGGGTTTTGTGTGCTTGTTGCTTTGGTCTTTCTTTTTCTTTACTTGCTTTGTTTTTTATTCTTTTTGCTGCTGCTTGAAGTTGCGTGAAGATTTTGTAGACTTGTAGGCTCATATGCTCGTACGCTGCCACCAGTGTGACTCTCTATTCTTGTAATAAGTGAGTCTTGAGTTTTTATTGTTATTTCGATAATTGAAGAGCAGAAGGAGTTAAAGATGAAATACAGGGAGTGATCTTGATTTATTATCTTCAGAGAAAGTCTTAAGTTGAGCAGCGTATCATAGAGAGACAGTATACTTAGTAAATCTGGTTGGACCTCTATTCTTGTTCATTCTCTCCACTACCTGTCGGTTCTATGGCTAACCTCCTTCTGAGCTCTGCTTCCTAAATTCTGGTGTAGCAGGGGTCGAGTCACGTGTGTTACACTGTTGTTGAAATGTTCTAGAAGCCTGTGTGTGAGTATGTGTGTATGATCACTAGGCATTGTTTGTGTGCTTATCTTGCTGACACACTACCTATCTCATCCCCTGACTTGCTGCTTCCAGTGTATTGTCAACATTTCTTCACTTAGACTTGCAAGCTCATATCCCGTTCCCAGGCTTGCCTGGTGCTCTGTCTATCTGTCTATCTATCTATCTATCATGTTTTCTATAATGAATTGTATTTATAGTATGGAGTCCTTACAGTGGAAGCGATGAAGAAAGCTAGAATGGGGAAAGCCCCAGGGACTGATGGAGTGTGTGGTGAAATGCTGAAGCATGGGGGAGAGATAGTAGTAGAAAGGATGTGGAAGATGTGCAGACTGGCCTGGATGGAAGGTAGATTTCCCTAACTGACAGAGTTAGGGAAATAACAGAGGAATTAGTTGGAGAAGAGCGGGAGGTTTCAAGAAGGGAAGAGGTTGTGTAGATCAGATATTCATTCTTAAATCTTTAGTGGAAAAGTCTCTAGAGAAGGAAAAGAAGTTGTATGCGGCCTTCATGGATTTGGAGAAAGCATATGACATAGTGGATAGACAAGGGTTGTGGAAAGTATTAAGAATAAATGGAGTAGATGGGAAGTTATTGAATTCCGTGAAGAGTATGAATGAGGGTGCTAAGGCTGCAGTGCGTGTGGGTAGTGAACTGAATGAATTTTCTATTTGAAGGTTGGACTGAAACAGGGGTGTGTCATGTCTCCATGGTTGTTCAATCTGTATATGGATGGGGTTATAAAAGAGATACAAGGCAGGGCAGTGGATGCTGGAGCAACCGTAAAGAGAGAGGGCAGTGTTTGGAAACTCCCTGTACTATTATTTGGAGGTGATACTGTGTTGTTAAGTGAAGACGAAGGGGAGCTGCATGGCTTGGTGGATGAGTTTGGAAGAATATGTAAGAAACGGAATCTAAAGGTGAATATAAGGAAGAGTAAAGTTATGGTCTTCGGGAGAGGTGAAGTAGGTGAATGTACAGCGAGGTTAGATGAGGAGGAAATGGAAAATGTGAGTGCATTTAAGTTCTTGGGTAGTGTGATGAGTAAGGATGGAAGTTTAGAGGGTGAAGTGCTTGAGAGGGTACAACAAGGAAGAAAGGTTGCTGGTTCCTTGAAAGGAGTGATAAGAAACAGAGAAGGGAACATGGAAGTGAAAAACTCATTACAGTGTTGTGATACGAGCTCTAACATATGGAAGTGAAGCTGGGGCATTATTGGAGGGACAGAATTCAAGAGTGAGAGCTGTGGAAATGAGTTATTTGAGAGGAGCATGTGGAGTCACCTGGAGAGGCAGATTGACAAATGAGGAAGTGAAGGATCGTTGTGGTGTGGATGCGGATGTGATAGGAACGATTAGGAGAAATACATACAGGTGGTTTGGCCATGTGGAGAGGATGGAGAGTGAGAGACGAAAGAGGAGAGTGTATGTGAGGTGGAGGGGGAGAGAGGGAGGGGGAGGCCAAGGATGAATTGAAGGGATGGAGTGGAGAGGTATATGACAAAGGGTGTTGTGAGGTGGGAACAGGGGAGTGAAATGGCGGGGGAAAGGGCGACATGGAGGCGATTTCTTTGTGGCCATCCCTTGCGCGATTAAGGCGTCTGGCAATAGATAGATACACACACACACACACACACACACACACACATACATACACACCTGCTATACAAATACTGTATTCGGTATATATATTAATATTTTTTTTTTTTACTTTTTTATCTTTTTTCAATATTACATCATTTATTGGAAAAAAATACCTAATCTAGAAACCCTAAAATTAATAACCTAACAGACAAATTGCTAACCTGTACTAAAACCTAAAGATACAAATAGCAACACCTACACTAATGGTAAAAATACCTCAACCAAGAGAACACCATCGACTGCAGATATGTAATGCCTTTCTACATTACATACCTGCACTCATCACCTGCTGACTGTCAGTCAAGGCGCAAACTAATATAGGGGACATCAGTATATGAAAGAGAACCGGACAAGTGAGGAACATTTCCATATTCGTCAGCTGTCGACACTAATTAGGACAACTTGAACAAGACGGTATAAAGTACTTACATAATATGTACAAGATGTGAAGTACCCCAGCCAACAGACCACCAAGAGAGACTGGAAGAACGAGGGGGGTGAAGGAGGGAGGGGGATAGAGAGGGAGGGAGAATGTAAAGAGGAGAGGAGAGAATCGGAGGGTGCAGGTAAGGAGGGAAGGAGAGGGGGATGGAGGGGTAGGAAGGAGGTAAGGGGGGAGGGAGGACGGATGAGGGATGGAGGGAGAATGAAGGAAGCGTGTCCTTCAAGGCAGAGGAAGAGTTGGAGGGAGACGATGGGTGGAAGGATAAAGAGGGGAAAGGAAAGAAAGGAAAATGAGGAAAAGTAAAAAAAAAAGGGGGGGGGAGAGAGAGAGAGAGAGAGGGAGATGGGTGGAAGAGAAGAGGGGAGGAGGAAGAAGGGGTGTGAAGGGAGGGAGGTGGTGGAAATAGGAAAGTTTGTGGAAAGGGGGGAATGAACTAGGGGAGGGATGGAGGAAGGGTGGGAGGTAAAACTCGGCGGCTCGTGGTCAGTCTGGCTTGAGCTTTGGAAGTAGGAAGTTAGTCTATGATTTTGGTACGACATTTTATTTCCATTTTCTTCCCATTGAGTGCTTTTATGTAGATAATATTGATCATAATTTGTATTGTAAACACATTTAAGTAGTTTTAAAGATTACTCAGATAACTGAAATCGTAATAGCTGACAATAGAAGGGCAACTGATCTGTGTGTGGGGTTTGGGGTGGCGTCTGTGTGTGTGTGAAGACTGAAATGAGCGTAAGGTTTTGGGTGTGGAATTTGTTTTTGATATATGTATGGATATTTTAGTGTTCGTGTTTTTTATGGGTTTTGGGTATGATGGCTTCCCGGCCGTACTGGCACACCGCCCTATGCGTGTCTCATTCGTGTTTACGAGGAGTGAGGAGGATGTAGACGCCATGCTTAGGCCTCAGCATGAAGGGTGAGCTTTCCATCTCGATGTTTTCGTGACCTGGCGGTATCCTGAGGTCAGCTGCCAGGATCAGCTTGGCCAGGGCAACCTTGGTCTCCATCAGGGCGAACCGCATGGCTGGAGAGGAAATATAGTGTAATTAACAACTGAAATGCGTCTGTAAAGGAACTTCAGGGACTTGGATGATAAGTGAGTGTCTGCTCCATTTCACTGGTCGAAGTCGATACTTCTCCCTATACAGTGCCTTCTCTCTCCTTGCTCTCTGGACCCTACCTCGCCCATTATTTAAGAAAGAAGTTCATGATTGTAATAATATTAATAATAATAATAATAATAATAATAATAATAATAATAATGATAATAATAATAATAATAATAATAATAATATACCCTTATTTCCACAATGGAATCAATGTAACGTAAGAAACAAATAAATACCTAACAAAACAATGGTAAGCTGTAATAAAACTAAATCGCCAAGGAAGATGTGTTAGGGAATCTCAGCTGAGAAGATGGAGGTTGAAATCTTGAGCATATTTACGATTCCTTTTCCTTCCTTCAAAACAGCCCAAGACATTTTATTTTCTTAAATGGAACATAATTTTTACATCAACACAAGACACTACCATTCTCCATTCTCCCTTGCATCATTATATTATGTTCTTGGCATGGGGGGGTGAAACTTGATGTTAGAAGATTGTTTTGATCTGTGTTGTTTTGGTGTCTGTGTATATCTGTCAGTCAGTCTCAGTCAGTCAACCAGTCAGTCCATCAGTCAGTCAGTCAGTCAACCAGTCAGTCCATCAGTCAGTCAGTCAGTCCATCAGTCAGTCAGTCAGTCAATCAGTCGGTCAGTCAATCTTGTCCTTCAGGTGAAAACAAATTACAGAAACGATACATCCTTTCACATAAACTTGGCCCAGATTTTTGTCCTGTTGCTGGTTAAGAGTGACCTTTGGTTCCTTCTTTTGCATAAAAGAAAGGTTTTCTTGATACAGCACTTCGGCCGGTATTCCTCTCTGGTAAGGAGGCTCCCTAACACCTGTTCCTCAGTGATTTATTTTCCAGACGCCTTTGGCTCCTTCTTTTTTGGATTAAAAAAAAAAAAAAGGACTTTCTTGATATAGCACTTCGACCGGTATTCCGGTCTGGTAAGGAGGCTCCCTAACACCTCTTCCTCAACGATTTATTTTCCAAACCCCTCATTGATATCCGATGGTCTCCTTCTTATTTCTTTTAAATGTCGACATTGACTGCATGATAACACACAAGAATATAGTAACGGAGCAGAATCAGAAATAAATTGTAAGGTAGAGGTGTTAGTAACCTTCCTGAAAAACACACAAGAATATAGTAACGGAGCAGAATCAGAAATGAATCGGTAAGGAAAAGGTGTTAGTTAGTAAGCTCCCTAACCTTACTAGAACTCGGCCCTTCCACGTGATTAATATAAGACTATGTGTGACCTGGGGGAGGGCAGCGAAATGGCGGGTGACTGGGCGACATGGAGGAGATTTGTTTGTGGCCACCCCTTATGGGATTAAGGCGTCTGGCAAATAGATAGATAGATAAACAGAATATCTTGCCAAAATTCAATATTCAAGGTAGAGATGGCAATTTTAATTCAAGTTGGGATGAAAGGAGTATAATGTTTAGGCTAAATTAGAGTTAAATGGACACAGGGAAGCCATGCCCGTGTCCCCATGTCTCATTCTGACCCCATGTCATATTCTGACCACATGTCCTATTCTGAACCCAGATCCTGTTTTGTTCCTAAGTTCTATTCTGACCCCATGTCCAATTCTGACCCCACATGTCCTATTCTGACCCCCAAGTCATTCTGACCCCACATGTCCTATTCAGACCCCATGTTCTATTGTTCCCATGTCCTATTCTGACCCCATGTCCTATTTTAACCCCACAATTCCTATTCTGACCCCATTTCCCTATTGTGACCCCATGTCCTATTCTGACCCCATGTCCTATTCTGACCCCATTTCCTATTCTGTCCCCATGTCCTATTGTGTCCCCATGTCCTAATCTGTCCCCATGTCATATTCTGACCCCATTTCCTATTCTGACCTACATAACCTCACCTAAACAGTTCCGTGGTCCCATTCCAAAGGGCATGTGGGTGAAACTCTTGATGTTGACCTTGTTCTCGGGCAGGAAGCGGTCAGGCTGGAACTGCTCAGGGTCGGGCCAGTAGCGGGGGTCGTGGTGAAGACTCCACACAGGGAAGTGCAGCCCGTCCCCCTCCTTCAGGTGCAGATTAGTTCCGGGGATGCTGGAGGAAAGGTGGGTGTAAATGTCTTGAATACACCTGTGACTGTCTTGGAGATTTAATTAGTTATCTGTAAGTCTGCCTATCAGTCTATATATTTGTCCGTCTATCTGCTCATCTGCATGTGTATCTACCATCTGTCTATCTATATCTGTCTACTACTACTACTACTACTACTACTACTACTACTACTACTATTACTACTACTACTACTGCAGCTGCACACCATGATATTACATATATATGGTTCTTACGTGCTCAACATTAAGTTTTCCTCAGGTGTTCATCAAGTGTTCATCTTCATTTATTCATCTCTAAGTGATCTTATGCGTTCATTTCTAAGTGTTCACTGTTCCGTGTACTTTCCGTGCTCCTATTTGCGTGTTCATATTATTTATTTCTTGCACACCTTGTTTTAAAATGGTCTCCTTTTTTCATCCCACACACTTCAATATCTACACCTCTTGTTCACCATCTACATCTCTTGTTCACCATCTACATCTCTTGTTCACCATCTACACCTCTTGTTCATCATGTACACCTGTCTTCACCTGTAATCCTTGGTACACATCCGCTCCACAAACAGCGCTGGCGGGTATATCCTTAGGGACTCTGTAATGGGAAGAGAGAAACCAATGTAAACTGCCATGACTGCCTTGGTATACTCTCTATCTATCTGCCTGTCTATCTATCTGTCTATCTCAGCAGTCACCAGCTCAGGTCCAGTAATATCTATACTCCCTGGGATTTTGGTTTAGATAAAATTGAATGACTCTTTCGCCAATCAAATCAAACATTGCCCTCATCACTCGAGACAGGCGAAAATTTCAAACACAGTCGGTGTCACTCTTCATTCAACTACTCCCATTGGAAAGACGCGTTGAATTATAAGGATTTTTTGACACACACATGACCTCTCCTGGGCCTAGGAGTTACGTCAAAGACATCATGTAAACTCGATATCCTGAAGACATCAACAGACACACAGTACTTTCAGCTGATTTGCAAGAGGGAGAGGTGCTTTAACTCGACCCAACCCTGCCTTAGATAGGGTTAAGCAAGATAATGATTCACATGTTGAGGGAAGAGAGGAAGATGAAACTATATGACGATCTGAAGGCCAAGGGGTCGAGAAACTGCAGCACAAATTTAAGACACGAGGAAATACAGCACAAATTTAATACAGAAGACAATACATCACATTTAATACACACCCATTACGCAGGCATCCAGGAACTTGGCCTCCATGACCCCCTGGTAGGTCAGCTCCCCCTCCTCCTTCACCAGTCCCTCAAGTTCCTGACGAAGGCGCTGCTGGGGCTCTGGGTTCTTGGCAAGGAGGTGTGAGGAGAAGGCCACAGCGGAGGCGATCGTGTCGTAGCCAGCCAGTAGGAACAGGATGCACAGCGCCACCATCACTTTGTCGGTGAGGACTGGCAGTGGACGAGATCAAAATATAAACCAATTTTGAATGAGTTACTTTTTATAATCTGAAAACCAGTCTTGGATGAAATTTAACAAGACATTATTTCGGAATCTTCCTAAAATTTATCCCCAGGCTGACTTTAAGATCAAGATAGTTTAGCTGGTATTTTTTCTGGTATATATGTGAGTCCAAAGGTATTATTTCTAAGCCATGAACGACCCTGTTTTAATTCCTGCAGCATAGGATGGCAGGTGTATGAGGGTAAGGTATATATGCTTTCTCATTATACTGCTGTTGCTCGTCACAATATCGTAATTCTTCCCATCCATCTCCTGCTTTCATGTTCCTGCCTCGGTCTCATCTCTCGCTGCGTCCACTGAACCATACGTAAAACAGTTCACTTCTCCGTCTTCCCCATCAGTGCTTACTCAGGATCATTTTGCGCTCTCTCTCTCTCTCTCTCTCTCTCTCTCTCTTGATTTTCTCACGTTCACTCTTCTTTTTGTACTACTAACTCTTCCTTACTCACACACTCTCTGCTAAATGTTACCTTATGCAAACAACACCTGGTTAAATTTCTGTCTTCCCCTCTCTCTGCTTTTCTTAGCTTTCCCACCTGTCAATACACTTACACCCTCCTCTCACACTTACACTCTCCTCTCACACTTACACCCTCCTCTCATACTTACACCCGCCTCTCACACTTACACCCGCTACTCTCACCCCCCTATGCATGAACAGACAGAACACCAGTGGAGATATTTAACTGAACCTAATCTGTCCTGGATGGACTTAGGTGGATATGAACTGACCAAACTGACCCCTGACTACCTTAAATGAACCTAAAATTGCTGAAGTGAACATGATCAGAACATATATGAACCTAAAATTGGTGCAGTGAACGTGGTTAGAACCTTTAACATCCAGTGTGGCTCAAATAGTACCAAACCAACCTGCATGGGCGTAAATAGATAAAACAGTACCTGACCTCTCATGACCACACACACACGACCTGACATTGACCTGGCTCGGGATGAATTGATGTCAAGTGAGATAATGAAGGTGAACTGGCTTGCATGGATCATCTGGACTAATTTCCTGCTAATTAGGTACTTATCACACACAAGGGTAACTGATTATTTCGAATGCTGTATTGCTGGTGGTGGCGCTGGCTGATGGTGATTGAGGCTGTCCTAATAAATTGAGAGTTTTTTGTTGACGAATGTGACTTAAATCAGCATTTGGTAACACCTCTAAGAACATTCTAAGATTTACCATTGCACTAAGCACTTAAGAAGACAGAGATGAAGGAAATCCAGTTGTCTTCCATAAGGTGACAGACAAGATGGACAATATTGCCACTGGAAAGCAATTAAGGACCTAATCTGAAGCTTCTTATTAACAGCTGATGTATTTTGTTCCCCAGGGTGGAAAATTAACCTTAAAAAATCCCATTCCACAGTCATTTTGTGCTGGAATATTTGGTATGGTAAAAGGCCATGTGGGGAGGATGGAGAGCGAGGGACTAATGAGGAAAGTGTGTGTGAGTGAGGTGGAGGGGGGATGAGGGAGGGGGCGGCCGAGGATGAGATGGAAGGCTGGAGTGGAGAGGTATATGATAATCGGGGTAGTTAGATGTCGAGAGGGCAGCGAAATGTCGGGGGAAAGGGCTACCTGGAGGCGATTTGCTAGTGGCTACCCCTTACGGGATTAAGGCGTCTGACAATAGATAGATAAATAGAAAATACAGTGAGGTGTGCAAAATGGACATGAAGTAGAGAGAGAGAGAGAGAGAGAGAGAGAGACATCAACGATTTTGGGAAAGATAAAGGTGCAAAAACTTAGGAATTCAGAATTTGTCTTAGCCGAGTTACTGTGAACAAGAAAGCTTAATGACTATTGGCAACTGAAGGGCCAGTAAGACAGTCATTCAGGTTTATCAAATCCCAGTTTTCCACAGACTACGAAACGCAATCGTCAAATTTACCATCCAGGTCCCTATGAGGTCACTTTCATGATCCTAGTGTACTCCTAATTATATCACTTGCACCGCAGATGAAACTTTTACAGATATGGTATAGCAAAAAGACCTATGAAGAGATAGTATAGTAATGAAAGGCAAAGGTCAATCACCATGCTTAGGGGAGGCAGTGGTGGTGTCAGAGTCTTCAGCCCGTGCCTCCAGTAAAAGGTCAAGGAAGTCCCCCTCTTTTTGCCGTCTTGGCGGGCCCTGATGGTCTCCTCTGCTACACTTCGGAAGAACCTCACCTCCTCTGGGTCCTCCTTCAGGCCCAAAGCGTTGAAAAGTTGCGTCCAGTTCCTCATGACAAGAAGCTTCAGTACCATTAGTGGCGTTGTAGTAAAAAAAGAGTCTGCTTTTTGGGCGAGAAGAGGGTTTTCCTGTGTGAGAGAGTTACACTCGATGCCAAAAGCACAAAATGCCATAGTGTCCATGGTGAACCGTCCAGCTTTGTCCTTCATGTTAACAGGCGGATAATTTTCTGTATCTCTGAGGCAGGAAGATACAAATGTGTCAGCAATATCACACATAAGCTGGAACATCATTCGCATCTTCCCAGTGGAGAATGTTGGGGAGAGGACAGCACGCAAGTCCTTCCACTCCTGATTCTTCTTACTTCCCAGCATGTTACTCATGTAGCTGTCGGGTTGGTTTGCACGAAAGGGCCGCCTGTTCACGAAATGATCAAAGTCCTTTACGAATATGTTCTTGAGTATGTCCGGATCACACACCATCAGCACGGGACTGAAGCCTTCATACAGGCCAAAGTAGGGACTGTTCTTGTAGGTGTGGTACATCTGAAACGAAAAAAATAAAATAGTTTCAACCCCAGTAAAGTATGATGGCTAAATAAGCTCACAAAAGTTTTTATATAACATACCATACACCAAGAGCTTCCCTGGTATGAGAAAAAAAATCTTGATCAGTCTTTCTGGAAATAAGCAACTGTGATTAGTAATTTCCTTTTTTGGTAAGACAGTCCCCTGTAACTTATCACTTTTAAATAGTTTCTTAACATAGGCACCATAAAACATGCATTTTGTAATAGGATGATAGAGATACTGCAAGGACATGACAGAACAGAGGTGCTGTCACTGAAAGCATGCAGGATACAGAAGAGATATTAAGAAATGAGGTAACCATAAATTAAAGCTGGGCACCTCTGCAAGCACTTCCACAATCCGGAATTTCCACAATAGCGGACTCCATGATTTCAGTTGCAGAATTGTGATTGCAGCAAACTCGTCCGAAACTTGCGGTATTGCATAGCGGAAGTACTTCTGCAATCGTAACCCAGTCTGCAACCTCCCATGTGGCGGTCGCTACAGCATGACTCACGAATATCAAGCTTGAACAGGATTCTTGGCCAGCAGCAGTGGTGGGCTAGGTGTCGCTGCGTCAGTTAGAAGTAGGGATGGGTAATATCAGGAGAAATTATTTGATACGTTACAATGTGATATACTATAAGCCAATGTGGCAGTAAATTTTATGGCACGTATAGCTAACCATGCACAATGGTTCCACAATTTGACAGATGACGATCTTAAGGGCTAATGTAATGATCACTGAAAATACTTTTTCTTTTATGGTCTTACTGAGTTATTATCTGCAAGAGTAAGCACATTACTATGAATTATCTATTTGAGTTTTATGGACTGCATTCTTCTGCTGGTCAGATTGATTTTCCCGAGTGCCACAAAGGCTATTTCTTTTCCTTGTAACATTATTTTTGTAATAAATGATAGATATGATTACATTATTTTAATATTAGTATTGTGAGATTTTCATGGTATGCCCGAACTCTGATTCCCAAAGAAAAGTGATAGATATACAACTGAGTAAACGTCAGTACCGTACAAAATTACGGTTCTGATGAAGATAATTGTAATGGGTAAGTTTTCATTAAATACACTAAAGTACCAGCGACAATTTTAAAATACATCACAAATGTCATAAATAGATTATAAGAACAATAATTCACTACATTACCAATCGATTTACCCCCTGTTTGTGCACTTTGTATTGAAAATTGTGAAACTGCATTGCTGTTGCAGTATTACGGTAGCGGAACTGCACATTCCAAGTTTATTGTGGAAATGCGGTACCAAAGGTAAGGGTCACAGGTTGCGGACTTGCAATTGCGCAGTTGAATTTTACATTGCTGTGCCCAACTCTGCAATAAATACATTTTGTAAACCTTGTCGTACACACTTTTCTCAACTCTGAAGAGGTAGTCAACTGGTAAATTTCAGAAGTTTGATGATGGAGGTAGTTCTGTGACAGACCAATAGCCTGTGTTGTTGGCAGGGGAACAGGTCAGCTCAACCAACCAGTAAGTAATGGATTCAGTCCTCAATCTTACCCCTCTTAATTCCTGTATTGCCAGAAACCGGATGACTTTCTGAAAATTAAAGCTACAATAAAGAAAGAGGGAGAAAAGAAAGAAAGGAATATAGGCATTAATGTTATAACACAATATGTAATAGTTACAGACATATGGGGGAGGCGGTGGCTCAATCGGTAGAGAGGTGGCCTGCAGTCCTACCAGACCCAGGTTCAAATCCTGGCTGGGGCAGGGAACAGTTTAAGGATTTGAATGTCTTAAAATCAGACTTAACTAATCTACCAGAAGACCCGCCGACATGTAGTAAAAATACACCAGCTAATACCAATACACCAGTCCTGTATGAGACAGCCCTAGCATGTATTCAATATGGACGGTGGGTGTTTAGTGCCGAAGTGGTGACATGTAGAGGTGTATGGTATGTAGGAGGACTGCCGGGCCTTGAGAGCAGGCTGTGAAACCTATCCCCAGAGTCGGACACACACACACATATATATATATATATATATATATATATATATATATATATATATATATATATATATATATATAATACTTATGGGCATTAGTACAGTATGTCATAGCACAATATATAACACTATCACAATATGAAATGTCGGGTGCTCAGGAAGAGACGTACACATCCCCTAGCCCAGAATGCAAGTATAAAATGTTTGACAAACACATACCAGATGATCAAGAATTTCATGATGTATCAAAGACATGGAGAACTGATGAAAACCAGTTCACGTGATGGAAATGTACCAGACATTACACACATACATACATACGCACGCACACTTTACCCCGCCAGAAACCAGCCAGTAATCTATCCCGAGAAATCTGAGGTGAGAGTCAGAGCCAGAGAGAACCAGAGAAGGCACAAGGGGATTGGAGAGACGAGAGAATGAAGCTTAGGAGAAAGGTGGAGTAGGAGGTTCACAGTCTCGTTGACGATACCACAATACGTGGGTCACGTCACTCTTTCCATCACATAACTGCATCACAATAAAAACCTCTTAACCCCAGAGTGTCTATACCTCACCTTCACTTACGATACAAGATAGATGGAGGGGCAAGGAAGACAGAGAAATACCTACCTCAAGACAAAACCCACAATGAGCTAACCAACGCAAGAAGAGTTTATATTGGTAGAAGCCCTCATATTTGGTGAAAGTGGTGCCTTGCCAGTCTGCAGCTATAATCCCAGCTCCTAGCTATGAT
Organism: Coenobita brevimanus; assembly: GCF_032717465.1. NCBI lineage: Eukaryota > Metazoa > Arthropoda > Malacostraca > Decapoda > Coenobitidae > Coenobita > Coenobita brevimanus. The sequence goes on along the minus strand of NC_137022.1, from coordinate 7,745,001 downwards.
TATTATCTACACACACACACACACACACACACACACACACACACACACACACACACACACACACACACACACACACACACACACACACACACACACACACTCCAGTGGATTTAAGTTGTGAGCCCTTTATACTGCCATGTCTTAATTGCACCTGTGTCTTAATATTGGGACACTCAAGCGTTGTGTGCATTCTATGGTATTTAAGACAGAGAGGCTGTTGATACATGGTGGCAGCTATCATCCACTCACTTGATGTGGTGCTGCCTCCTTCTTCCTTCAACTTTATCATTCTGTTCTGTGTATGCTCTTCTCTCCTCTTATTCTTTCTTCCCTCCTGTCACATTTTATTACCCTTCCTTCTGCTCCAGGTGTCTCTATACTGAGTGACAAGCATAATCGTTTCCTGTAACCTAGGAAACATTTTACAGTGTTGTGTGATAATCATATAACCACATAACAAAGCGATGTGGAGTCTACTATGGTGCCCCTGTTAATTGGGTGGACTAACACAAATGCAGCATCCATTCAAGAACTAAACCTCCACATTCTGTCCTGTGCCTTGCTGTGGTGAGAGGCTGTCTGCTGCAGGGGAAGATCAGTTCACTACACAAGATGGCTCTATAAAAGTGGTTTCTTCTCTGAGGTTGATGGGTTTGCTCAGCTAGACAGCTTGGGGATACTTGTTAGTGGTTTATGAGAGGTTTAAGCCAAAATAACCCCATCTGGGGAGAGATACCAAGTGCTTCTAATTAATGTCTCACTTTGTCGAAGGCCAGCCAGCGATGTTTCAAGGGTGACATGGTCTGGTGGAGGTGGCCGATGAAGGGGAGAGCAGGTGGGGATGGAACGCCTCTGCTGGCCCAGTAGCTGTGACGCCATCTTGAGTATAACCATGCCGTCACCACCAGCAGCACCAACACTACCCACGTCATAAGCATCCTGATCCTTTAATCAGATAAGAAGAACAAGAATGCTTGAATTAAATGACTGTCAAATACATGATGGTCATTTAAAACAGACTGTCAGTATTTATAAAGTTCTGTCTGTCCCTAGTTTCTGACACACACACACACACACACACACACACACACACACACACACACACACACACACACACACACACACACACACACACACACGAACCAGTGAATTTACATGCCACGAGGTGAAGAAAATTGGAGGGCAGCAGCAGTATTTATGGGAATCGAGTACGCAAGGACAATCATTTAAATTCCAATCCTCTCGTAGACTATGGGAGCCCACTGTTTAAATTACGCACCACGTCTCTGTTTAAATTACCCGCCACTGCTTTGTTTAAACTACCCCACACGTATCTGTTTTAGGTAAAGAAGAGAATAAAAGTGAAAAGATGCAGGTTTAGCATAACAGTCGCACGAAGGTCATTATCCTGCCGCGTGCCAGTGTCGTTTTAAAATGGTCTGACAATTCCGCGGCCAGTGCCAGTGCAGTTTTAAAAAGGTCTAAAATAAAAAACTTCACTGTGACCACATTATTCAAGATACGCAGGTAAAAATTGGCAGGCATGTAAAGTAACTGTTCCTCTACCATCCCCCAGGCTGTCAAGGCCATACATTCATTCGCTCCCCCTCCTCACGCTTGCTCTGCCTGTGTGCCTCACCGAGTGCTGTACATAGTGAAGGCATTTTGTATATTATTTCATGTAAGTGTAAGTTGTAAACATTTTCTTGTAAGTGTAAGGACTATATAGTGATGTCAAGTTGTAAATACCTTCTTGTAAGTGCCAGGACTGTGCGTAATGAAGTCGTTTTACCTGTCTTGAAGTAAGTGTAAGATAATGCATTCACAGTGAGAAAGACACAAATTGTGATAGATGATGAAGTAATAAGTAATCGGAAAGGTGTACTGAACATTCCTATACCTTCCCAGCATAAATACTTGAGTATGTCTTACACAGAAAACGGCTTTCTCTCACGTACGTGGTGAGCGTGAGAGAGCGGCTATACTTGTACACGAGTATGCAGGACTCAATAAAACTCATTTCCGAGCCTTATTGAGCATTTTTTGGCGAAATTCTTTGTTTCTACATCAAAATCTATCATTTTAGCCCCCCCCAAAAAAGTCGAAAAATAGCCAGCACTGGGGTGACCCATAGGGCTAAAAATAGCCCGCACGCGGTGGGTTAAGGTAACGGATTTTTAGAGTACAAAGTCATGAAATCACCACATTGTCACCAGCACCGCTCCCGACACTGCCCATGCCCCAGCATTCTGAGGTGTTTACGTGCTAGAGAGCAGAGAGAGATAAGCATTTGGAGAGGCCTGCATTCACACACTCACAACACCAATAAAGGTAAAGTAAAAGAGTAACAGGGCCTCAGGAAAGAAAGTACTTTAGAATGTACTGAATGTAATTGATGGCCAGCATGGAAATTTAGTAATGACAGGAAAAGTACAGTCTTAAGCAGGTGGTTGACATGATAAAGCAGTGGAGTGTACTATCTAAGGTTCCATTCCACAGAACAGCTATTAAAAACAATAATTTTAGTCTGATTTCTTTAATATGAATAGGAGAAAATTATACACTGAGGTAGCAAGATTTGCCAGTTAGGTGCTCGAGAAGCATCTCGATGTTTCCCGATATTTACGGTAGCCTGGTTCTGGTACGACCGAGTTGCCAGTTTGCCTGCTGCTTGTGAACGTAGTTATTTCGTAAGTTATGCATTAATTTTTCTGCCCTTTTTCTTTATAATGTTTTTTTTAAGTGATTGTTTGTTAAATTATGTAATTTAAGTTCGTATGGTAAACGATTTAGAGTGTTACGTAATGTAGGGAAGCCCTAGCGTGTTTTGATGTCTCCTAGTTGGTAACTGTTGTTGCTAGGAGCAAGTACAAGACCAGCAGGTTCCAGAATTGTTGGAGAAGTAGAAGTTTCTAGTACAATGCAAACTTATATAAAGATGGGGAGAGACTAGGGCAAGTTTAGTTGGGTTTCAGGTCAGTTTGAGTGGAGTTCAGTCGGTTTTGGTTCAGTTTGAGTGTAGTGCAGTGTCAGTGTCAGTGAAGATTGTATATTTTTGGTACTTGTGAAAACAGTGGCAAACAGTGACGAGTTATTGAAGTTTGTATATCATTGGTGCTTGAGAAAACAGTGAAGTGTAATAACTGTGAAGTGTTATTAAGCATTAAGTGTAATAGCAGTTAGTATAGTGTGTGTAGCTCCAGTGCTTGTGAGAACAGTGGAGTGAAGTTGGAAGACATTAAGTGGAATTATTTGGAAAATAAAGACAATGAACTTTAAGGAGCCAGTATTTATTTTCGCCTCAGCTGATCTTGTGTACTGTACATCTAAAGGCTGACCATAGGAAGAACAAATCACTGGGCAACGTCCTTTCTATACTGAACTACTGCTGTTGGAGCCTGTGGCAGTATGGGGTGGGGACGTAACAATAGAGAGAGAGAGGGAGAGAGAGAGAGAGAGAGAGAGAGAGAGAGAGAGAGAGAGAGAGAGAGAGAGAGAGAGAGAGAGAGAGAGAGACGAACGAGGAGAGTGTTTGTGAGTGAGGTGGAGGGGGATAGAGGAAGAGGGAGGCAAAGGATGAGATGGAGGGATGGAGTGGAGAGGTATATGAGAGAGGGGGGGTGTGAGGGGGCGTTAGGAGCGCGAAATGGCAGGGCGACATGGAGGTTAGTTGTTTGTGGCCACCCCTCACGGGATTAAGGCGTCTGGTTATAGAGAGATTGATAGTGATGGTTACAAAATCACCAATTATTTACGCAAAACATTTCTTCAGGGCTATTATAAACAGGTAACTAATTACCAAGGAATATGGGAGACTACGATACAGTAATAACATTTAAAAGTGGCTTCGTTATGTGTTCACCTTCTCATCCTCAACTGGCTATCACAAAAGCTAAGTATTTTCCATCCATCCAGATCTGGGAGAACACAGCCAAGACCTCAACATCATTATGAGATTAGTGTCACACATTTCTATCAGTGTCACACCTTTATATGTGTCACACCTTTATAATAGCATTACACCTTTATGTCAGCTTCACACCTTTATATCAGTGTCACACCTTTATATCAGTGTCACACCGTTATATCAATGCCACACCTTTGAATAAGTCACACCTTTATATCGTTGTCACACCTTTATACAGTGCCACAACTTTATATCAGTGTCACACCTTTATATATTAGCGTTACACCTTTATATTAGTGTCACACCTTTATATTAGTGTCACACCTTTATATCAGTGTCACACTTTTATATCAGTGTCAAACCTTTAGATCAGAGTCACACCTTTACATAGCTCTCCATCCTCTGCTATTTACAGTACATGAGAATTTACAATGTTTAGCGGTCACCATTTTACTTTGTCTTGCCGACCTCGGATGGAAGGACTGCTGGGTGGGGGAACATTCTTAATTTCCTCAGCTTCAGCTCACAAAAAAGACACCACAGCTGTAGTTTTCTCTGTCATAAATGGACACGGAAAGACAAGTAGGAGTGTTGTTGTTTGCTCTCCTCTGTGTCCCATTTCACAACGAGAATCTCACGGGGTTTTGCAGTGAGAATTAATTTGTCTGAGCGAACGGCGGAAGTGACTGGATGAGGTAGGTACAGAGATACTCATGACAAGGGCTACATCACTTTTTTTTTTTTTTAGTGGCTCCATCTCACAGCAGGGCAGTTTGGTGTGGCTCGCTTCTCTCGTGAAACAGACCCGGGAATTTCAGTTGTACGTTAATGGGTCGATGGATGCGCAGCCCGTAATTACTGATCACTCTGTTGAAAGTTATAATTTTGTGCTTTCCCTTTAATGTTTCGGAGTCCCTTCCCTCCATGTAGGTGGGCTGGGGCTTAAGATGATGCTGTAGTCATGATAAAGGAGGCATAAATGGTGTTGCTAACTCATGGCTGTTCAGCAGTCATTCACGAGCGATCATGACATTGTACTAGATTAAAAGTTATATGCACATTCATTTCAGTATCATTCAGGAGCCATCCATACTCCACTCCCTAACGGTGATTTGGGTTTGGAAGTATCCCTGTTAATACTGCTCGAGGCTGTACTTACGCTGAGAGCCAGAGGGGGAAGTGGACACTGTCACTGGGAGAGTAAGAGATGCACTGATGCGACACAAGAGATTGGCACTGAGGGTGTCATTGCATGGCCTGTGACCTTGACGTGGTGATAGGGAGTGCCAGGGGGAGAGGTGGGGGAGGGGGAAGATACAGTTTAGGGCACAGGGCCGAGGCTTGGTTGTGGAGGGATGTGTGGGTGTAGTGTGGAGGATGGAAGGAGATGGAGGAGGGGATGGCAAGGGGAGGTGGATGCAGTGAGGGTGGAAGAGATGTAGTTGTAGGCATGATTAGGCGGGTGAACAGGAGGGAGGAGGGGGAAGGTAGAAGAAGAAGAAAGGGTACATGAAGCGGGGGGATGGGAGGGGGAGAGGGGAGTGCGAAACGGTGCAGGTGGGAGGTTGTAGTGAATAAGGGTAAAAATTGGAGGGGAAGGGAGGGGTAATGAGAGTGGAAGAAGAAAATAATGAGGTTGGGGAGAGATAGTGGAGGGGTGGAAAGGGAAGAATGAGGTTTGGGACAGATGATTGGTTGGATGTACAGGGTGGAGGGAGGGGGGATGGTGGAGGGGGCTGGGTAGGGAGGTGGGGGGACAGTGGAGGGGAAACAGTGGATGACAATGGAGGGGGATGGAGAGAGGATTAGAGTGGGGAAGGGTTTGGGAATGAGAGATGAGGGAAGAGGGGGGAGAGTGGAGAGTGATGTTTAAAATGGGAGTAGATGGGGAGGGGGAGAGAGTGAGAGTGAAGGAGGAGGGGGAGAGAATGATAGTGGAGGGGAGGAAAAAAAGATGAGACTGGAGGGGAGGGGGAGGGGGAGAGAATGATAATGGTGTGGTGGAAAAATGGATGACTGGAGGGGAGGGGGAGAGGGAGAGGATGGGTGGGGTTGGTGAGGAGGGTGGGAGTGCAGATTACAAAGTTCTTCTCACAGTGACTCTTGTATATAATCATTACGCTTCATATCTTTACATTGAAATTATCACTGCCATGCTATCAAATAAAAGTTACAAGATTTTTTTTGGTATTATCAATGAACAGAAACAAGTTGTAATAATAATAATAATAATAATAATAAGAAGAAGAAGAAGAAGAAGAAGAATCAGGTAAATTCATCCGCTCTAAAGATCGGAACATGGAATTCGGCGCCGCTCACAAAATACTTTCTTTAAAGACCCAAACCTTTTTCATTCAACAGTGCTGTGACCTTTCTTGGCCTCTGTTACCTACATGCTAAATTTCAGGAAGATAGATTAACTCTAAGTATATTTTTGGAATTAAAAAAGTGCTAAAAATTCTACTCTACCTCGAAAAACTGCTGAAAAATGCACTCTGCTTCAAGAAGTGCTAAAAACTGTATTCTACCTCAAAATGTACTAAAACTGTAAAATGTTGTACTGTACCTCAAAAAGTGCTAATAATTGAATTCTAGCTCAAAAAGTGCTAAAAGTGGTGAAAATTGTATTCTCCCTCAAAAACTGCCAAAAATTGTGTTAAAAACTTTACTCTACCCCAAAGAACGCTAGAAATTGTACACTGCCTCAAAAAGTACTAAAAGCTGTACTCAGCCTTAAAAAGTGCTAAAAATTTTATTTTACCTCAAGGAGTGCTAGAAGTGCTAAAAATTTTACTCTACCTCAAAAAGTGCTTAAAAATGAACTCTACCTCTGAAGTGCTAAAATTGCTAAACGTGCAGATAGTTGTACTGTACCTCAAAAGTGCTAAAAGTCCTAAAAGTGTTAAAAATTGTACTCTACTTCGCATGTAACACGTGTGGAGGCTTTGACTGGATTTTAATGATATAAATAACAAAAAATAGCTTTGCCCTACACTGGTTCTCTGCTGGGTCCACAAGTAATCATGTGCAGTAATTCTTTGTTGTATTCCATTATTGGTTGGAGCGTCTTAACTCACTAGGCCACCAGGTATGTCCGTTTGGTTATATGGTCACCACCCAGAGTAACCAATGGCTTCCCTGACAGTAAGCCTTTTTAAGTTTGCCAGTATAGGCACCTGACGATAGGCGCTACATCAGGTGAGTCGATGTGTGGATGCCCTCACCTTACCACATCAGTAAGAGCAGTGCTGCATCAAGTGAGTAGTTGATGTATACCCTCGCCCACTCACAAGGGGTAACAGCATGCACAACAGATGAGTGGATGCTGGCATACCCTTGCCCACCAGACAGCAACAGCAGCACTTACAGATGAGTGGATGGTGTATACCTTCTGTCTACCACATCAGTAAGCATCATGCGCCAGCATCAGGTGAGTTGGATCGCAGGGTGCCCTTGCCCATCACTTCACGCTGGTAAAGGCAGTGCTACATCAGATCATGGTTGGTGGATGCCCTTATTCTACCAGCACACATCAGCAAGAGCAGTCGATACATCAGGTGAATGGGTGATGGGTGCCCTCGCCTATTGTATATATGCTAACAGTGCAGCTCTGCATGGAAGTGAGTGGATGATGGGTGCCCTTCGCTTACTAGATACGGTAAGATGCAGCGATACATCAGGTGACTGGATGTTGGGTGCCCTCACCTACTACTTATGGTAAGAGCAATGTTATATCAAGTGAATGGATGGTGGGTACTATAATATTTTCGTCTGTGGGACAATGGTAGCGGCCTAAAGCAGAAGCAGCAAACGGAGTGGATGAACCTCGTTAAACAAGCTCGTAATGCCTCTTCCTTAGCTAGAGGCAAGAGATATGGAAAGCGAGAAGAGAAAGAGGTGAGGTTAGAAGTACTGTATCAGTGTATGTGAGAGAGAGAGCAAGAGACAGCAAGAGAGAAAGATTGGCGCCGGGAGAGGAGGAGGAAGTCGTGACAAGGTAAGATGTGAGGAGGGAAACAGGGCCTACAGGGAATACCACAGGGGGACATGGTGGGGTCGTGAAGGGAAGAGAATTGAGACGCTTGTTTGAAGTCGGGTGTTACTTGTGTGAGGGAAAGATTAAGAAAAGACTTATAGACTCAGGTAAGGAGGGGAGTTAATTGAAAGCTGTACGCCTTAGCTCTACGGGTGTTATTTCCACCTGTTTGGATTGATACAATATTTCCTTGACCTGGAGTTCTTTCCTCCTTAATATTATTACTCTTTCTACACTGCCACGTTAATGAGTTTTTCCTCCACTCTACTCATGTAATATACGATAATTCTCTCTCTCTCTCTCTCTCTCTCTCTCTGTGTGTGTGTGTGTGTGTGTGTGTGTGTGTGTGTGTTTCTCTGTCAAATCTGTGCTTAATTTTCCATACAATATCTTGTCCCTGGAACTGATTTTTAATAAATGGACTTCTCCAGAGCCACCCCAACCGCAGCAGAAATAACACATAGTGCATGAGACCTCTGCCATTTGTGTGTGTGTGTGTGTGTAAATGTCCTTAAGATATCTAATAGTTCAGAACAGGGGTTCTCAACCTGGGCATGCGTACCCCCAGGGGTACGTGAGAGTACCTTTGGGGGTACGTGACAGGTTTCTCAAAATACTTTGGTTTTGAATAACTGCAAACCTGTTTGTAGAAAGTGGCCTACATGTGTTAGGCTAGATGTGTCCTCCACTAGAACCAGGACACTAAGTCACAACGTTAACAAGGAAACTCTTGGAGTTATGTCATTTGAGAGAAAGCTCTCTTGGACTACACTTGCCACAATAACCTGGTAAACCCATTATACAGTAGTCACTCTTGTTTCCGTTTTCCTATGATCACGTCTCTCCTCACGCATACCGAACAGGTACCAAAGTGAGACGCACTGGTTGCTCCTCACTGTCACCCACTCACCACTCTTCCCTCACTACCCTCACCCTCAGGTACGTTGAGATCTGCTTCATGGTTTCCAGTGTGGTTTGTAGTCTGATGTTTTTCCTCGTTGCTTGTCGCGGATTTTGCTTGCGGCAACGAAGTCATGTGCAAACTGCAGCCATAATAACTGGTAATGGTTTCCTTCTACATACCGCTGTGAGCAGGGATTCTTAGCACTGTGCTTGATTAAAAAACAAGTTACGTTCACGTCTTGCAGTCAAAGACGACATAAGAGTGTCTCTTTCAAAGACGGTGCTGAGGATTGATTTGTTGGTAGCAAAGAAACAGGCCCAACCATCTCACT
>NC_137022.1:7697484-7735723 GCF_032717465.1 Coenobita brevimanus | reverse complement strand
GTCACACCTTTACATAGCTCTCCATCCTCTGATATTTACAGTACATGAGAATTTACAATGTTTAGCGGTCACCATTTTACTTTGTCTTGCCGACCTCGGATGGAAGGACTGCTGGGTGGGGGAACATTCTTAATTTCCTCAGCTTCAGCTCACAAAAAAGACACCACAGCTGTAGTTTTCTCTGTCATAAATGGACACGGAAAGACAAGTAGGAGTGTTGTTGTTTGCTCTCCTCTGTGTCCCATTTCACAACGAGAATCTCACGGGGTTTTGCAGTGAGAATTAATTTGTCTGAGCGAACGGCGGAAGTGACTGGATGAGGTAGGTACAGAGATACTCATGACAAAGGCTACATCACTTTTTTTTTTTTTTTTAGTGGCTCCATCTCACAGCAGGGCAGTTTGGTGTGGCTCGCTTCTCTCGTCAAACAGACCCGGGAATTTCAGTTGTACGTTAATGGGTCGATGGATGCGCAGCCCGTAATTACTGATCACTCTGTTGATAGTTATAATTTTGTGCTTTCCCTTTAATGTTTCGGAGTCCCTTCCCTCCATGTAGGTGGGCTGGGGCATAAGATGATGCTGTAGTCATGATAAAGGAGGCATAAATGGTGTTGCTAAGTCATGGCTGTTCAGCAGTCATTCACGAGCGATCATGACATTGTACTAGATTAAAAGTTATATGCACATTCATTTCAGTATCATTCAGGAGCCATCCATACTCCACTCCCTAACGGTGATTTGGGTTTGTAAGTATCCCTGTTAATACTGCTCGAGGTTGTACTTACGCTGAGAGCCAGAGGGGGAAGTGGACACTGTCACTGGGAGAGTAAGAGATGCACTGATGCGACACAAGAGATTGGCACTGAGGGTGTCATTGCATGGCCTGTGACCTTGACGTGGTGATAGGGAGTGCCAGGGGGAGAGGTGGGGGAGGGGGAAGATATAGTTTAGGGCATAGGGCCGAGGCTTGGTTGTGGAGGGATGTGTGGGTGTAGTGTGGAGGATGGAAGGAGATGGAGGAGGGGATGGCAAGGGGAGGTGGATGCAGTGAGGGTGGAAGAGATGTAGTTGTAGGCATGATTAGGCTGGTGAACAGGAGGGAGGAGGGGGAAGGTAGAAGAAGAAGAAAGGGTACATGAAGAGGGGGGATGGGAGGGGGAGAGGGGAGTGCGAAACGGTGCAGGTGGGAGGTTGTAGTGAATAAGGGTAAAAATTGGAGGGGAAGGGAGGGGTAATGAGAGTGGAAGAAGAAAATAATGAGGTTGGGGAGAGATAGTGGAGGGGTGGAAAGGGAAGAATGAGGTTTGGGACAGATGATTGGTTGGATGTACAGGGTGGAGGGAGGGGGGATGGTGGAGGGGGCTGGGTAGGGAGGTGGGGGGACAGTGGAGGGGAAACAGTGGATGACAATGGAGGGGGATGGAGAGAGGATTAGAGTGGGGAAGGGTTTGGGGATGAGAGATGAGGGAAGAGTGGGGAGAGTGGAGAGTGATGTTTAAAATGGGAGTAGATGGGGAGGGGGAGAGAGTGAGAGTGAAGGAGGAGGGGGAGAGAATGATAGTGGAGGGGAGGAAAAAAAGATGAGACTGGAGGGGAGGGGGAGGGGGAGAGAATGATAATGGTGTGGTGGAAAAATGGATGACTGGAGGGGAGGGGGAGAGGGAGAGGATGAGTGGGGTTGGTGAGGAGGGTGGGAGTGCAGATTACAAAGTTCTTCTCACAGTGACTCTTGTATATAATCATTACGCTTCATATCTTTACATTGAAATTATCACTGCCATGCTTTCAAATAAAAGTTACAAGATTTTTTTTTGGTATTATCAATGAACAGAAACAAGTTGTAATAATAATAATAATAATAATAATAATAATAAGAAGAAGAAGAAGAAGAATCAGGTAAATTCATCCGCTCTAAAGATCAGAACATGGAATTTGGCGCCGCTCGCAAAATACTTTCTTTAAAGACCCAAACCTTTTTCATTCAACAGTGCTGTGACCTTTCTTGGCCTCTGTTACCTATATGCTAAATTTCAGAAAGATAGGTTAACTCTAAGTACATTTTTGGAATTAAAAAAGTGCTAAAAATTCTACTCTACCTCAAAAAACTGCTGAAAAATGCACTCTGCTTCAAGAAGTGCTAAAAACTGTATTCTACCTCAAAATGTACTAAAACTGTAAAATGTTGTACTGTACCTCAAAAAGTGCTAATAATTGAATTCTAGCTCAAAAAGTGCTAAAAGTGCTGAAAATTGTATTCTCCCTCAAAAACTGCCAAAAATTGTGTTAAAAACTTTACCCCAAAGAACGCTAGAAATTGTACACTGCCTCAAAAAGTACTAAAAGCTGTACTCAGCCTTAAAAAGTGCTAAAAATTTTATTTTACCTCAAGGAGTGCTAGAAGTGCTAAAAATTTTACTCTACCTCAAAAAGTGCTTAAAAATGAACTCTACCTCTGAAGTGCTAAAATTGCTAAACGTGCAAATAGTTGTACTGTACCTCAAAAGTGCTAAAAGTCCTAAAAGTGTTAAAAATTGTACTCTACTTCGCATGTAACACGTGTGGAGGCTTTGACTGGATTTTAATGATATAAATAACAAAAAATAGCTTTGCCCTACACTGGTTCTCTGCTGGGTCCACAAGTAATCATGTGCAGTAATTCTTTGTTGTATTCCATTATTGGTTGGAGCGTCTTAACTCACTAGGCCACCAGGCGTCCGTTTGGTTATATGGTCACCACCCAGAGTAACCAATGGCTTCCTAACAGTAAGCCTTTTAGTTTGCCAGTATAGGCACCTGACGATAGCGCTACATCAGAAGAGTCGATGGTGGATGCCCTCACCTACAACATCAGTAAGAGCAGTGCTGCATCAAGTGAGTAGTTGATGTATACCCTCGCCTACCACAGTAACAGCAGCACAGCAGATGAGTGGATGGTGTATACCCTCGCCCACCACAGCAACAGCAGCACATAAGATGAGTGGATGGTGTATACCTTCGTCTACCACATCAGTAAGATCAGCGCTACATCAGGGGAGTGGATCGAGGGTGCCCTTGCCCATCACTTTAGTAAGGGCAGTGCTACATCAGGTCATGGTTGGTGGGTGCCCTCATCTACCACATCAGCAAGAGCAGCGATACATCAGGTGAATGGGTGATGGGTGCCCTCGCCTATTGCATATAATAACAGCAGCTCTGCATGAAGTGAGTGGATGATGGGTGCCCTCGCTTACTAGATACGGTAAGAGCAGCGATACATCAGGTGACTGGATGTTGGGTGTCCTCACCTACTACTTATGGTAAGAGCAATGTTATATCAAGTGAATGGATGGTGGGTACTATAATATTTTCGTCGTGGGACAATGGTAGCTAAAACAGAAGCAGCAAACGAGTGGATGAACCTCGTTAAACAAGCTCGTAATGCCTCTTCCTTAGCTAGAGGCAAGAGATATGGAAAGCGAGAAGAGAAAGAGGTGAGGTTAGAAGTACTGTAGTGTATGTGAGAGAGAGCAAGAGACAGCAAGAGAGAAGATTGGCGCCGGGAGAGGAGGAAGTCGTGACAAGGTAAGAGTGAGGAGGGAAACAGGCCTACAGGGAATACCACAGGGGACATGGTGGGGTCGTGAAGGGAAGAGAATTGAGACGCTTGTTTGAAGTCGGGTGTTACTTGTGTGAGGGAAAGATTAAGAAAAGACTATAGACCAGGTAAGAGGAGTTAATTGGAAAGCTGTACGCCTTAGCTCTACGGGTGTTATTTCCACCTGTTTGGATTGATACAATATTTCCTTGACCTGGAGTTCTTTCCTCCTTAATATTATTACTCTTTCTACACTGCCACGTTAATGAGTTTTTCCTCCACCTATCATGTAATATACGATAATTCTCTCTCTCTCTCTCTCTCTCTCTCTCTCTGTGTATGTGTGTGTGTGTGTGTGTGTGTGTGTGTGTGTTCTCTGTCAAATCTGTGCTAATTTTCCATACAATATCTTGTCCCTGAACTGATTTTAATAAATGGAACTAGAGCCACCCCAACCCAGCAGAAATAACACATAGGCATGAGACCTCTGCCATTTGTGTGTGTGTGTGTGTGTAAATGTCCTTAAGATATCTAATAGTCTAGAACAGGGGTTCTCAACCTGGGGTACGCGTACCCCCAGGGGTACGTGAGAGGAATTTTGGGGGTACGTGACAGGTTTCTCAAAATACTTTGGTTTTGAATAACTGCAAACCTGTTTGTAGAAAGTGGCCTACATGTGCTAGGCTAGATGTGTCCTCCACTAGAACCAGGACACTAAGTCACAACGTTAACAAGGAAACTCTTGGAGTTATGTCATTTGAGAGAAAGCTCTCTTGGACTACACTTGCCACACAACCTTGCAAACCCATTATACAGTAGTCACTCTTGCTCGTTTTCCTATGATCACGTCTCTCCTCACGCATACCGAACAGGTACCAAAGTGAGACGCACTGTTCGCCTCTCACTGTCACCCACTCACCACTCTTCCCTCACTACCCTCACCCTCAGGTACGTTGAGATCTGCTTCATGGTTTCCAGTGTATTTGTAGTCTGATGTTTTTTCCTCGTTTAAGTTGTCATGGATTTTGCTTGCGGCAACGAAGTCATGTGCCTGCACTGCAGCCATAATAACTGGTAATGGTTTCCTTCTACATACCGCTGTGAGCAGGGATTCTTAGCACTGTGCTTGATTAAAAACAAGTTACGTTCACGTCTTGCAGTCAAAGACGACATAAGAGTGTCTCTTTCAAAGACGGTGCTGAGGATTGATTTGTTGGTAGCAAAGAAACAGGCCCAACCATCTCACTGAATTAGTATATACTTGTATTTTAATGCAGTCACACACACTGACTTCCCTATGAGTAAATAACTAGTTACTCATAACTAGTTGCGAGGCTTAACATTCAGCATTAGTTCGCAGCCAGTGGAACACAATGCCTTCTTAATTCTATTTTGTTAATTTTTTTTCGTGCTAGTGACGCTAGTCACGCACACAGTAATTTCCCCATGAGTAACTAGTTATAAGCTGTATATAGCACCACTACCTCACAGTCACAGTTATTGGAAAAATGTGCCTGATTTAGTTCTGTTTTATTTTTTTTTTATGCTATTCACACACACACTGACTTACCTATCACTGTTACTAGTTACAAGTTGCAACTAGCTGCAAGCAGCACTAGTTCAGTCACAATGATCGAGAACTGTCTGCTATAGTTCTGTTTTAGTAAATGTATTGCATGCTAGCAGCCAGTCACATAGTGTTTCCCTATGACAGTAACTAGTTCCTATCAACACTACCTCATGGTGACATACTCACATTAATTGAAAAGTTTGTCTGCTCCACATATATAACACAATTTAAACTTAATAAACTAAGTCAATAAGCCATGCATTTCTTTTTACCCTTCCTGATGCTGCATTGTGGGTAAGGGGTACGTGACCAATACTGAAAGACTTCAAGGGGTACATAAGATTAAAAAGGTTGAGAACCCCTGGTCTAGAAAGACTTTTTTTTTGCCTATCGACCTTTGGCCCGAAACTCCTGGTCATTAAGGCAAATATACATATGTTTATACACACACACACACACACACACACACACACACACACAGACACACAGACACACAGACACACACACACACACACACACACACATCTATATATATATATATATATATATATATATATATATATATATATATATATATATGGAGCCTCTGTGGTACAGTGGTAAAGTGTGCATTTTAGTACATTGAAGAACGAGGGGTCGCGCCCCGCCACGGTAATAAACTTTGGGAGCGTTCTTCTGGCCACGTACTGCTTGGCGGACATAAAGGGTGCTGTGGTTGATCCAGTGTCGCATACTATAAAGTATGCTTGCACCCAGTCGGCTTGCACGGGCCGATTACATTTGGTTCACAGATTACACGCACATCCAAAGCCACTCCAACACTACAATTACACCTACAAGCACTTCTCACCCTACATACAGTCTCTGCCACACAGCCTAAGCCACTTGGTAGAGATACATTGGCTGTATCGTCCCTGCTTCAGTGTGGATAGGCCGGTCCTGCAGAATACATTGAAACGTCTGATGAGATGAGATTATATATATATATATATATATAATTTTTTTGTTTTAAAATTTTTAGGTATTTCTTAATCATTCTTGAATATTACATTTCTCTAAAAACCCTAAAACTAATAACCTAACAGACAAATCGCTAACCTATACTAAAGCCTAAAGATACAAATAGCTAAACCATCACTAATGATAAAAATACCTCGATCAAGAGAACATCATCGACTGCAGATACGTAATACCTTTCTACTTTGCATACCGGCACCCATCACCTGCTGACTGTCAGTCGAGGCACAAACTAATATAGCGGACATCAGTATATGAAAGACAACCAGATGAGTCAGTAACATTTCCATATACGTCAGCTATCGACACTAATTAGGGCAACTTAAACAAGATGGTATAAAGGAGTTACATAATACAAAAATGTGAAGTACCCCACCCAACGGATCACCAAGAGAGACTGGAAGAACGAGAAGAAGGGGTAAGGAGGGAGGAGGATAGGGGGGGGGGAAATGTAAGAAGGGTAGGAGAGAATCGGAGGGTGCAGGTAAGGAGGGAAGGACAGGAAGATGGAGGGGTAGGGAGGAGGTAAGGGGGGGAGGAGGAGGGAAGTGGATGGAGGAGGAATGAAGGAAGCGTGTTTTTCAGGGAGGAGGAAGAGGTGGAGGGAGATGAGAGGTGGAAGGAAAATGAGGGGAAAGGAAAGAAAGGAAACTGAGGAAGAGGAAAAGAAAAGGAGAAAGGGAGGAGGGTGGAGGAAAGGAGGGGAGGAGGAAGAAGGGGTCTGAAGGGAGGGAGGTGGTGGAAATAGGCAAGTTGGTGGAGGGTGGGGGTGTAGCGAGATATTTGGTTCCCCCTGAGATTAGTGTCCCCTGTGGAGGGTGGGGTCGGATGAACTAGGGGAATGTTGGAGGGAGGGAGGCGGGCCCGATCGAGGTCAGTCTGGCATGAGCTAATTTTTCGTGAGGAGGTTGTCCATGATTTAGTAAGGCATTATATTTCCATTTTCATCCCACTGAGTGCTTTTATGTAGATAATAATGATCATAATTTGTACTGTAAACACTTCTAAGTAGTTTTAATGCTTACTCAGATCATTGAAATCGTAATAGCTGACAATAGAAGGGCAACTGATCTGTGTGTGTAGTTTGGGGTGGCGTCTGTGTGTGTGAAGATTGAGGTCGGCGTGAGGTTTTGGGTGTGGAATTTGTTTTTGATCTATTTATGGATCTTTTACTGTTGATGTTTTTTATGGGTTTTTGGTATGATGGCTTCCCGGCCGTACTGGCATACCGCCCTATACGTGTCTCATTCGTGTTTGCGAGGCGTGAACAGGATGTAGACGCCATGCTTAGGCCTCAGCATGAAGGGTGAGCTTTCCATTTTGATGTCTTCATGACCTGGCGGTATCCTGAGGCCAGCTGCCAGGATCAACTTGGCCAGGGCAACCTTGGTCTCCATCAGGGCGAACCGCATGGCTGGAAAGGAAATATAGTGTAATTAACAACTGAAATGCGTCTGTAAAGGAACTTCAGAGGCTTGGATGACGTCTGCTCCATTTCACTGGTCGAAGTCGATACTTCTCCCTTTATAGTGCCTTCTCTTTCCTTGCTGTCTGGACCCTACCTCGCCCCTTCCTTATGTAGAAAAGAAGTTCAGGATGATAATAATAATAATAAAAATAATGATAATAAAAATAATAACAATACTACTACTACTACTACTACTATTACTACTACTACTACTACTACTACTACTACTACTATGCCGCTTATGTCAATAATACAGTGTAAAGTTAAAAGGATATAAGTACCAAACAAAACAATGGTAAGCTGTAATAAGAAAACTAAATCGCCTGGGAAGATGTGTTAGGGAATCTTAGCTGAGGAGAAGACGGAGGTGGAAATCTTGAACGTATTTACGATTCCTTTTCCTTCTTTCAAAACAGCTCAAGAATATTTTTTTCTTAAATGGTACATAATTTTTACATCAAAGTAAGAGACACCAGATCATTCTCCATTCTCCCTTGCATCATTATTGTGTGTTCTTGGCTTGGGGAGGGGGGTGAAATTTGATGTAAGATGATTATTTTGATTTGTACTTTTCTGGTGTTGTCTGTTTGTGTATCAATCTGTCAGTCAGTCAGTCAGTCAATCAATCAGTTAATCAGTCAGTCAGTCAGTCAGTCAGTCATGCAGCCAATAAGTCAGTCAGTCAATCAGTCAGTCAATCTTGTCCTTCACTTAAAAACAAATTACAGATACTATATATACTTGCTCGTAAGTTTCTTATTATCCTTGCACATCAACTTGGCCCAGATTTTTGTCCTTTTGCTGGTTAAGTCTGGCCTTTGGTTCCTTCTTTTTTGCATAAAAGAAAAAGAATTCTTGATATAGCACTTTGGCCGGTGTTCCTGTCTGGTATGGAGGCTCCCTAACCCCTCTTCCTTAGCGATTTATTTTCCAAACTCCTCCTTAATATCCGATATGCTGCTTCTTATGTCTTTTCAATATCCACATAGATTGCATGAATAACACAGAAGATTATAGTAACGGAGCAGAATCAGAAATAAATCGGTAAGGAAAAGATGTTAGTAAGCTTCCTGAGTAACACACAGGAATAAAGTAACGGATTTGAATAAGAAAAAAATCCGTAAGAAAGAGGTGTTAGTAAGCTCCCTAACCATACTAGAACACCGCCCTTCCTCGTGATTAATATAAGACTCTAGGTGTGAGCTGGGTGGAGGGCAGCGAAATGGCGGGTGACAGGGTGATATGGAGGCGATTTCTTTGTGGCCATCCCCTACGGGATTAAAGCGTCTGGCAATAGATAGGTATATAAATAGAATATCTTGCCAAAATTCAATATTCAAGATAGAGAGATGACAATTTTATGTCAAGCTGGAGTGAAAGGAATATAGTGTTGAGGTTAAGTTAGATTGAAAAGGACACAGGGAAGCCATGTCCGTGTCCCCATGACTCATTTTGACCCAATGCCATATTCTGACTCCATGTTCTTTTCTGACCCAGTGTCCTATTCTGACCCCATTTCTCATATTGACCCCATATCCAATTCTGACCCCATTTCCTATTCTGACCCATTGTCCTGTTCTGTCCGCATGGACTATTCTGACCCACAATTTCCTATTCTGACCCCACATGTCGTATTCTGGCGATGTCAGGACTCTACAATATCATAAAACAATACATAATAGTCACTAACATACATAGGCATTCTAGGGGTTATGTCAAAGTCATGACTAGGGCCTGGAGGACGTGACGTTCGCACACTCTCTGAACGAGAAATGCCAGTCAGCACAATATGCCATATACAGCACCTCCTGATGCTGGACCGGAAAGCTACGATACACACGCACACACACACACACACACACACACACACACACACACACACACACACACACACGTTTCTAGAAGCTTGTGTGTGTGTGTGTGTGTGTGTGTGTGTGTGTGTGTGTGTGTGTACCATATCTTTCCGGTCAAGTATCACGAGGTGCTGTATATAGCATACCGTATTGTGCTGACTGGCATTCCTCGTTGAGAGAGAGTGCGAACGTTACTTCCTCCAGGCCCTCGTCATGACGTTTACTTAAACTCTAGAATTCCTATGTATGTTAGTAACTGTTATGTATTGTATTATGATACTGTAGAGTCCTGACAACCCCAGGTCCTATTCTGACCCCATGTCTTATTCTGACCCCATGTCCTATTCTGACCCCATGTCTTATTCTGACCCCATGTCCTATTCTGACCCCATGTCCTATTCTGTCCCCATATCCTGTTCTGACCCCATGTCCTATTCTGACCCCATGTCCTTTTTTGACCCCACATAACCTCACTTAAACAGTTCCGGGGTCCCATTCCAAAGGGCATGTGGGTGAAACTCTTGATCTTGACCTTGTTCTCGGGCAGGAAGCGGTCAGGCCGGAACTGCTCTGGGTCGGGCCAGTAGCGGGGGTCGTGGTGAAGACTCCACACAGGGAACTCCAGCAGGTCCCCCTCCTTCAGGTGCAGATTAGTTCCGGGGATGCTGGAGGAAAGGTGAGTGTAAATGTCTTGAATACACCTGTGACTGTCTTTGGTATTTAATTGGTTATCTATAAGTCTGCCTATCAGTCTATCTATCTTTCTGTCAGTCTACTCATCTATATGTCTATATACCATCTCTCTAACTATGTCTGTCTGTCTACTACTACTACTACTACTAATACTACTACTACTACTACTACTAATGCTGCTGCTGCTACTACTGCTACTGCTACTACTGCAGCTGCACACTATGATTTTACGTATATATGATTCTTACGTGTTCATCATTAAATTTTCCTCAGGTGCTCATCAAGTGTTCATCTTCATCTATTCATCTCTAAGTGATCTTCCTTGTTCTTTTTTAAGTGTTCACTGTTCCGTGTACTTTGCGTGCTCTTATTTACGTGTTCATATTATTTATTTCTTGCACACCATGTTTTATAATGGTCTCTTTCTCTCATCTCACACACTTCAATATCTAAACCTCTTGTTCATCATCTACATCTCTTGTTCTCCATACACATTTCTTGTTCACCATCTACACCTCTTGTTCATCATGTACACCTGTCTTCACCTGTAATCCTTGGTACACATCCGGTCCACAAACAGCGCTGGCGGGTATATCCTCAGGGACTCTGTAAAGGGAAGAGAGAAACCAATGTAAACTGCCATGACTGCCGTGGTATACTCTGTATGTAGCTGTCTATGTATCTATCTATTTGTCTATCTATCTTAGCAGTCAACAGCTCAGGTCCAGTAATATCTATATTCCCTGGGATTTTGGTTTAGATAAAGCTGCATGACTTTTGCTAATCAAATCAGACATTGCCCTCTTCACTCGAGACAGGCGTAAATTTCAAACACTTGGTTTCACTCATCATTCAACTACTCCCATTGGAAAAACGCCCAGAATTATAAGGATTAATTTGGACACAGACATCACCTCTCCTGGGCCTAGGAGTTACGTCAAAGGCATCTTGTAAACTCGATATCTTGAAGGCACCAACAAACACGCACTTCTTTCAGCTGATTTGCAGGAGGGAGTGGTGCTTTAACTTGACCCAACCCTGCCTGAGATAAGATTAAGCAAGATAATGATGCACATGTTGATGGGAGAGCGGAAGATGAAACAAAATGATAATCTGAAGGTCAAGGGGTCGAGAAAATGCAACACAAATTTAATACACGAGAAAATGTAGCACAAATTTAATATACGCGAAACACAAATTTAATACACGAGAAAATACAGCTCAAATTTAATATACGAGAAAATGCATCACATCTTATACACACCCATAACGCAGGCATCCAGGAACTTTTCCTCCATGACCCCCTGGTAGGTCAGCTCCCCCTCCTCCTTCACCAGTTCCTCAAGTTCCTGACGAAGGCGCTGCTGGGGCTGTGGGTTCTTGGTAAGCAGGTGTGAGGAGAAAGCCACAGCGGAGGCGATGGTGTCGTAGCCAGGCAACAGGAACAGGATGCACAGCGCCACCATCACTTTGTCGGTGAGGACTGGCAGTGGACGAGATCAAAATATAAACCAATTTTGAATGAATTTCCTTTATATAATCTTAGAATCAATCTTGAGAGACGAAATTTAGTAAGCCATTATTTCGGAATCTTGCTAAAATTTATCGGCAAACTGCCTTCAAGATTATCATAAGATCAAAATAGTTTAACTGGTATTTTTTCTGGTGTATCTGTAAGTCCAAAGGTATTACTTCTGAGCTATGAACGACCCTGTCTTAATTCCTGCAGCATAAGATGGCATGTGTCTGAGGGTAAGGTATACAGGCTTTCTCATTATGCTACTGTTCCTCATCACAATATCGTAATTCTTCCCATCCATTTCCTGCTTTCACGTACCTGCCTCGGTCCCATCTCCCGCTGCGTCCACTCACCCATACGTAAAACAGTTCACTTCTCCATGTTAACCGTCAGTGCTTACTCAGGATCGTTTTGCTCTGTCTGTCTGTCTGTCTGTCTGTCTGTCGGTCGGTCTGTCTCTGTCTGTCTGTCTGTCTGTCTGTCTCTCTCTGTCTCTCTGTCTCTCTGTCTCTCTCTCTCTCTCTCTCTCTCTCCCTCTTTCTCTTGCCTCACATTCATTCTTCATTTTCTCCTATCACAAACTCTTCCCTACTCACACACTCTCTGCTAACTGTTACCTTATGCAAACAACACCTGGTTAAATTCCAGTCTTCCCCTATCTCTGTTTTCTTAGCTTTTCCACCTACCAATACACCTACACCCACCTCCCACGCTTACACCCTCCTCTCACACTTTCACCCTCCTCTCACACTTAAACCAACCTGTCACACTTAAACCCACCTCTCACACTTATACCCGCCACTCACACTTACACTCGCCTCTCGCATTTACACCCTCCTCTCACACTTATACCCCCCTCTCACACTTACACCCCCCTCTCACACTTACACCCTCCTCTCACACATACACCCGCCACTCTTATCCCTCTATTCATGAACAAACTGATTACCTGTGCAGATATTTAATTGAACCTAATCTGCCCTGGATGGACTTAAGAGGATATGAACTGACCAAACTGACCCCAGACTACCTTAAATGAACACAAAATTGCTGAAGAGAAACTGATCAGAGCTTATGTGGTCATGAAATTGCTGAAGTGAACGTGAGCAGAGCTTATATGAACATATAATTGCTGAAGTGAAGATAATCAGAACCATTTACATCAAGTGTGGCTCAGATAGTCCCAAACCAACCTTCATGGGAGTAAAGAGATATAACAGTTCCTGACCCCACATGACCACACACGCACGACCTGACATTGACCTGGCTCAGTATGAATTGATGTCAAATGTGACTTGCAGGATCGTTTGGGCTAATTTCCTGCTAATTAGGTACTTATCACACACGAGTAACTGATCATTTTGATTGCTGTATTTCTGGTGGTGACGCTTGCTGATGGCAGCTGAAGCTGTCCTGACTAATTATAAGTTTTATGTTTACGATTGTGACTTAAATCAGCACTTCGTAACACCTCTAAGAACTTTTGAAGATTTACCATTGCTCTAAGCACTTAAGAAGACAGAGATGAAGGAAATGCAGTTGTCTTCCATAAGGTGACAGACAAGATGGACAATATATTTTTATTTTTTCTTTTATGCGATGAAGAAGGCACCAAAGGCCACAAGCCCACAATAACTGTTCCTTCCAAAAGAAAAACAAAATACAAGAGAGAGCCAAATTGAAGATCCGCTCATTTTCGAGATGCCTGAACACACTGCGTTTGAAAGACTGGAGATCATAGGACGCAGGAAATACAGAAAGAGGGAGACAGTTTCAGAGTTGACCTGTTGCATAAATGAAGGACTGGGAGTAACGGTTAACTATTGCATTAGAGAGTTGGACAGAAAAGGGATGAGAGTTTGCTGCTAGGTGGGTGCTACGCGCCCGTCGAAGAGGTGGAAGAATGCTTGCAGACAGTTCAGAAGAGCAGTGAACATTGAAGTAGCGAGAGAAACGAGATAAAGATGCAACTGTGCGATGAAGAGACAGAGGTTGTAGGAAGTCAATAAGAGGAGGAGAGTTAATGAGACGAAAAGCCTTTGACTCCACCCTATTGAGAAGAGCTGTATGTAGGGAACCTCCCCACACATGAGAGTTGTACTCCACACAGGGGCGGATAAAACCTGTGTATAGAGTCAGCAGTTGTGAAGGGGTAAAGAAGGAACGAAGTCGGCTTAGCACACCTAATCTCTTGGAAGCAGATTTTACAAGAGATGTAATATGATCTTTCCAAGATAAGTCCCGAGTAAATGAAACCCCAAGCATGTTCAAGGATGATGCAGGATTAAGCTGAATATTATTAAACATTAGTGGGAACACCTGTGCAACCTTTTGTCGGGTTGATAGGTGCAAGAACTGAGTCTTTGATGCATTAAAAACAACAAAATTATATTTACCCCAGTCAGAGACACGAGCCAAGTCAGACATTAAGTGTGCCATAGCCTCACCCTTGTTTGTTGAAGTAACTGCTGAGATGGGCGTTGTGGGAACCGAATGGAAAGTTGATGGGTGGAGTCATCAGCGTATGAGTGGATAGGGTTAGATGTACAGCTTAGAAGGTCATTGATGAATAAAAGGAAGAGAGTTGGTGATAGGACTGAGCCCTGAGGAACTCCACTGTTGATGGATCTAGGAGGAGAACGATGGCCGTCTACAACAGAGGCTATAGAACGACCAGAAAGGAAGCTATAGATGAAGGCACAGATAGGATAGAAACCGTAAGAGGGCAGCTTGGAAATTAAATATTTATGCCAGACTCGATCGAAAGCCTTTGAGATGCCAAGTGCAATGGCAAAGCTTTCGCCAAAGTCCAGAAAGGAGGATGACCAGGGGTCTGAAAGGAAGGTGAGAAGATCGCCAGTGGACCGTCCCTGACGGAACCCATACTGACGATCGGAAAGAAGATTGTGATAGGAAAGATGCTTTAAATTTCATTATCAAGAACTGACTCGAAAACTTCATGGACACAGGATGTTAAAGCAATTGGACGATAGTTGGAGGGTTGGGAATGGTCACCCTTCTTTGGGACTGGCTGAATGAGAGCAAACTTTCATCAAGAAGGAAAGGCACAAGTTGATGGACTAAGGCAAAGCAGTTTGCCTAAGCAAGGTGTCAGCACAGAAGCTCAGTTCTTGAGAACAACAGGAGGGACTCCATTAGGCCCATATGCCTTATTCGTAGTATTGAGGCCTGTGATGGCAGAAAATACATCAGCTGAAGAAATTTTAATGTCAGCCATGAGGAAGTCAGAGGGGGGAAGTGATGGAGGAACACCACCGGACTCGTCTAAGGTGAAATTGGAGGAGAAAGTGTGAGTGAAGAGATCTGCTTTATCAGTAGAAGAAATAGCTACAGAGCCATCAGAGTAGAAAAGAGGAGGGAAGGATGATGAGGTAGGGTTGTTGGAAAGGTTCTTGGCAAGGTGCCAGAAGGTGGGGGAAGAATTCGTGTTGGAGAGTTGAGAGCATTTAGTATGGATGAAATTATTTTTAGCATAGCGAAGAACAGACTTAGCTCGATTCCGGTCAGAAACGTATAAAAGATGTGATTCAGGCGTGGGTTGGTTCCAGTACCTTTTATAGGCCCTCTCCTTGATGCGGACAGCAATAGAACAAGCGTGATTAAACCAAGGCTTTCTTGTTTTAGTCAAAGGATATGAGAAAGGAATGTATGCTTCCATGCCCGAGAGAGAAACCTCCATAATGTAGAAGGCACACTCAGATGGCTTCTGGCCATGGAAGCAATAATCTTTCCAGGGAAAATCAAAGAAGTACTTACTGCCTGAGGGCCTCCCAATCTGCTGCTCCAAAGTGCAACAGACAACGTTTCTTTGCAGGGTCCACAGGCCGTACTGGAGCGATAGGACAGGTAGTGATAAGGTTGTGACCTGAGGAGCCCAAAAGAGAGAAAAGATTAACAGTGTAAGCAGAAGGATTAAATGTAAGGAAGAGGTCAAGTATGTTGGAGCTCTCTCCAAGGCGGTCAGGGATAGAGGTAGGGTGCTGTACAAGCTGCTCTAGGTCATTAAGGATATAAAAGGTTTGGGCTTGTTCACCAGGTGGATCAGTGAAAGGAGAGGAGAGCCAAAGGTGGTGGTGAACATTGAAATCTCCTAGAATGGAGATTTCACAGAAAGGAGAAATGGATAGAATGTGTTCCATCAAAGAAGTAAGATAGTCAAAGAATTTTTGATAGTCAGTAGAATTAAGGGATAAATAAACATCGCAGATATATTTAGTCAGAGAATGACAGGAAAGTCGAAGCCAAAGTGTAGAGAATTCAGAAGTATCAAGTTCAGGAACAGGAAAGCAAGATAAGTTGTTGCATATATACTGTATACACAACAACCACCTTTGGCTTTAAAGTGAGTATAAAGAAAGTTGGAGGATACAAAAAAGGGTTTGTTGTCAGTTGCCTCAGACAGCTGAGTCTCAGTTATGAAAGGAAGTTGAGGTTTAGAGGAGGAGAGGTGGTGCTCAACAGAGCGAAAGTTAGAGGAAAGGCCGCGAATGTTGCAGAAATGAAGAAGAAATGAGTCAGCTAGTGGTTCCAGGCAGCTCGGGTCGTCACCGGGAGAGGGGTCACTGGAAAGCAATTAAGGACCTAATCTGAAGCTTCTTATTAATACCTGATGTATTTTGTTCCCCAGGGTGGAAAATTAATCTTTATAAATCTCTTTCCACAGTCATTTTGTGCTGGAATATTTTGTATGGTAAAAGGCCATGTGGGGAGGATGAACAGCGAGGGAATAATGAGGAGAGTGTGTGCGAGTGAGGTGGGTGAAGGGAGAGGGAGGGGGCGGCCAAGGATGAGATGGGGGAGTGGAGAGGAGAGGTATATGAGAGTGGGGGATGTGAGCTGGGGGGAGGGCAACGAAATGGCGGGGAAAAGGGCGACCTGGAGGCGATTTGTTATTAGCTACCCTTTACGGGATTAAGGCGTCTCGGAATTGCTAGATAAATAGAAAATAGAGAGGTATGCAAAATGGACATGATGTAAGAGAGAGAGAGAGAGAGAGAGAGAGAGAGAGAGAGAGAGAGAGAGAGAGAGAGAGAGAGAAGCATTAACGATTTTGGGAAAGATAAAGGTATGAAAAAACTTAGGAATTCAGAGTTTGTCTTGGGCGAGTTAGTGCGAACAAGAAGGTGTAATGACTATTGGCAACTGAAGGGCCAATAACAAAGTTATTCAGGTTTATCAAGTCCCACTTTTCCCCAGAGTTCGAAACGTAGTCGTCAAATTTTCCATGCAGGTCCCTATGTGGTCCCTATTTCAGCTCTAAGTAGGAATAAGACAGGATAAAATAGACCTTGCCCAAAGATCACGGAATTTGACCGCGAATCGAACTTGGGGCCTCACTTTCATGATCCTAGTGTACTCCTGGTTATAACACTTGCACCGCAGATGAAACCTTTACAGATATGGTATAGCAAAAAGACCTATGAAGAGACAGTGTAGTAATAAATGGCAAAGATCAATCACCATGCTTAGCGGAGGCAGTGGTGGTGTCAGAGTCTTCAGCCCACGCCTCCAGTAAAAGGTCAGTGAAATCCCCCCTCTTTTTGCCGTCTTCAAGCCCAAAGTGTTGAGCAGTCGTGGCCAGTTCCTCATCATAAGAAGCCTCAGTACCAATAGTGGCGCTGCAGCAAAAAAAAAAAAAAAGAGTTTACTTTTTGGACGAAAAGAGGATTTTCCTGTATGAGAGATTTACACTCGTTGCCATAGGCACAAAATGCGATAGTGTCCATGCTGAACCGTCTAGCTTTGTCCTTCAGGTTAACAGACGGATTCTTTTCTGCATCTTTATGGCAGGAAGATACAAATGTGTCAGCAATATCACACATACACGGGAACATCCTTCACATCTTCCTGGTGGAGGATGTCGGGGACAGGACAGCACGCAAGTCCTTCCATTCCTGATCCCTCTTACTTCCCAGCATGTCACTCATGTAACTGTCGGGTTGGTGTGCACGAAAGGGCCCCCTGTTCAAGAAATGATCAAAGTCCTTTACGAGTATGTTCTTGAGTATGTCCGGATCACACACCATCAGCACGGGACTGAAGCCCTCATATAGGCCAAAGTAGGGACTGTTCTTGTAGGTGCGGTACATCTGAAACGAAGAAAAATAAAATAGTTTCAGCCCCCGTAAAGTATAATGGTTACTTAAGCTCACAAAAATAGTTATATAACATACCGTACATCAGAAGCTTCCCTGGTATTAGAAAAAAAACATCTTGATCAGTCTCTCTGGACATAAGCAACTGTGATTAATAACTTCCTTTTTAGCTAAGACAATCCTCTGTAACTTGTCGCTTTTAAATACAATTTTTTAACATAGGCACCAAAAAACATGAATAGGACGATAGAGATACTACAAGGACATGACAGAACAGAGGTGCTGTCACTGAAAGCAGGAAGGATACAGAAGAGATATAAAGGAATTAGGTAACCATAAATCAGAGCTGGGCACCTCCGCAATCACTTCTGCAATCCGAGATTTCCGCAATAGCGGACCTCTTGATTTCAGTTGAGGAATTGCGATGGCGGCAAACTCGTCTGAAAATTGCGGTATTGCATTGCGAAGTACTTCAGCTATCGCAATCCAATGTGCAATCTCCCACATGGCGGTCGGTGTCGGTTAGTACAGGCTACAGCATAACTCATGAATATCAAGCTTGAACAGGATTCCCAGCAGCAGTGGCGGGCTAGGCGTCACTGTATCACTTAGCAGTAGGGATGGGCCATATAAGGAGAGATGATTTGATATGATAAGTATCACTTAGCAGTAGGGACGGGCAATATCAGGGGAAATTATTTGATATGATAAGATACGATATATTATAAGCCAGTGTGGCAGTAAATTTTATGGCACGCGTAGCTGACCATGCACAATGGTTCCACAATTTGACAGATGACGATCTTTAGGGCTAATGTAATGGTGATCACTGAAAACACTTTTTTTAATGGTCTTACTGAGTTATTATCTGCAATAGTAGGCACATTTCTATAAATTATCTATTTAAGTTCCATGGATTGCATTATGTTGCTGGTCAGATGATTTTCCCGAGTGGCACATATGCTATTTCTTTTCCTTATAACATTATTTTTGTAATAAAGGATATGATTATATTATTATAATATTAGTACAGTAAGATTATCATGGTATGCCCTAATTCTGATTCAAAACAGTGTTGGATATACACCTGAGTATACGTCAGTACCTTACAAAATTACGGCTCTGAAGAAGATAATTGTAATGGGTAAGATTTCAGTAAATACACTAAATTATTTGCGACAATTTTAAAATATACAAATGTCATAAATAGATTATAAATACAATAATTCACTATATTACCAATCGATTTTCCCCCTGTTTGTGCACTTTGTATTGAAAATTGTGAAAATAGATTGCGGTTGTGGTATTGGGGTAGCGGAAATGCACATTCCAAGTTTGCTGCGGAACTGCGGTAGCAAAAGGTAAGGGTCAAAGGTTGCGGAATTGCAATTGTACAGTTGAAATTTAGATTGCGGTGCCCAGCACTGTCATAAACATATTTTATATACCCTGTCTTTCACACTTTTTTCAACTATGAAGAGGTAGTCAGCTGTTAAATTTAAGAAGTTTAGTGATTAAGGTAGTTCTGTGAAAGACCAATATGTTGTTGGCACGGGAACAGGTCAGCTCAACCAAACACTAAGTAATGGATTCAGTCCTCATTTTTACCCCTCTTAAATCCTGAATTGCCAGAAACCGGATGACTTTCAGAAAATTATAGCTAGAAAAAACAAAGAGGGAGAAAAGGAAGAAAAAGTAAAATAGGCATTAAGATATAACACAATATGTTTTTTTTTTTTTTATGTGACCCAATTTGGGCATTGGCTTCACAGCCTGCTTTCAAGGCCTCGTAGTCCTTCTACGTACCCCACACCTCTACATGTCACCACTTCGGAGCTAACACCCACCGTCCATTCTGAATACATGGTAGGACTGTCTCATACAGGACTGGTGTGTTGGTATTAGCGGGGGTACTTTTACGACATGTCGGCGGGCCTTCTGGTAGATCAGTTAAGTCTGATTTTATGAAATTCAAATCCTTAAACTGTTCAGCGGGAATTGAACCCGGGTCCGTCAGGACTGCAGGCCAACTCTCTACCGATTAAGCCACCGCCTCCCCCCAAAGATTACAGGGATATAATAGTTATAGGCATTTATGTCACAGCACAATATGTAGCACTAGCACACTATGTAATGTCTGGTGTTCATGAAGAGACATACACATCCCCTAGCCCAGAATGCAAGCACATAATGTATGACAAATACATACCAGATGATCAAGAATTTTGTGATGTATCAAAGACATGGGGAACTGATGAAAACCAAGTTAGTTCATGTGATGGAAATGTACCAGACATTACACACATACATACCTACACACACACACACACACACACGTCACCCAGCCGGAAACCAGCCAGTCATACATCCCGAGAAATCTGAGGTGAGAGTCAGAGAGCCAGAGAGAACCAGAGAAGGCAGAGGGGGATTGGAGTGACAAGAGAAGGAAGCTTAGGAGGTTCACCGTCACGCCGAGTTACCTACATCAAGATAAAACCCACAATGAGCTATCCAACGCCAGAAGACTTTATATTGGTAGCAGCCCTCATTTCTGGTGAAAGTGGTGCCTTGCCAGTCTACAACTACAGTCCCAACTCCTAGCTATGATTATTATCTACACACACACACACACACACACACACACACACACACACACACACACACACACACCCACACCCACACACACACCAGAGGATTTAAGTTGTGAACCCTTTATACTGCCATGTCTTTGCCTCTGTGTCTTAGTATTGGGACACTCAAGCGTTGTGTGGTAGTATATGGTATTTAAGACAGAGAGGTTGTTGACACGTGGTGGCAGCTATCGTCCACTCACTTGATGTGGTGCTTCCTTCTTCTTCATTCAACTTTATCATTCTTTTCTGTGTATGCTCTTCTCTCTTCTTATTCTTCCTTCACTCCTGACACATTTTATTACTCTTCCTTCCGCTCCAGGTGGCTGTACACTGAGTGACAAGTCTCATCATTTCTTGTACCCTAGGAAACAATTTACAGTGTTGTGTGATAACCATATAACCACATAACAGAGCGATGTTGAGTCTACTATGCTGCCGCAATTAACTGGGTGGGGTAACGCAAATGCTGCATCCATCCAAGAACCAAACCTCCACACTCTTCCCCGTGCCTTGCTGTGGTGAGAGGCTATCTGCTGCAGGGGAAGGTCAGTTCACTACACAGGATGGCTATGTAAGAGTGGTTTCTTGTCTGTGGTTGATGGGTTTGCTCAGCTAGACAGCTAGGGGTTACTTATCAGTGGTTTATGAGAAGTTTAAGCCAAAACAACCCCATCTGAGAAGAGATACCAAGTGCTTCTAGTTAATCTCTCACTTTGTCGAGGGACATCCAGTGATTTTTCAAGGGTGGCATGGTCTGGTGGATGTGGCCGATGAAGGGGAGAGTGGGTGGGGATGGAACGCCTCTGCTGGCCCAATAGCTGTGACGCCATCTTGAGTATAACCATGCCGTCACCACCAGCAGCACCAACGCTACCCACAAACATCGTGATCCTTTTACCTAGCAAGCAGAAGAACAAGAATCCTTGAATAAAATGGCTGTCGAATACGTGATGGTCATTTAAAACAGACTGTCAGTATTTACAACGTCCTTCTGTCCCTAGTTTCTGACACACACACACACACACACACACACACACACACACACACACACACACACACACACACACACACACACACACACACACAGCCAGTGAATTTACATGCCACAAGGTAAAGAAAATTAGAAGGCAGCAGCTCGTATTTATGGGTATCGAGTACACGAGGACAATCATTGAAATTTCAATCCTCTCTTATAGACTACGGGACCCCATTGTTTTAATTACGCGCCACATCTCTGTTTCATTTACCCGCCACTTCTCTGTTTAAATTACGAGCCACTGCTTTGTTCATATTACGGTGCTCGTCTCTCTTTTAGGTAAAGAAGAGGGTAAAAGGAAAAACGTGCAGGTTTCGCCTAGCAATTGCACGAAGGTCATTAACGTAATGGATTTTGAGAGTACATAATCATGAAATCACCACATTGTCGCCACCACCGCTGCCGACACTGCCCATACCCCAGCACTGTGAGGTGTTAACGTGCTAGAGGACAAAGAGAGATGTGCATTTGTAAAGGCCTGCATTCACACACTCACAACACCAATAATGGTAAAGTAAAGGAGTAACAGGGCCTTAGGAAAGGAAGTACTTTAGAATGTACTGAAAGAAATTGAAGGCCAGCAAGGAAATTGAGTAATGACAGGAAAAGTACAGTCTTAACCCCTTAACCGCTGGGCGTCACTTTCGTGATGCTCGGCCACAATGGATCATACCGCGGGGCGTCACTTTTGTGATTCTGTGTTATTTTGAATTATCCTGGGCTCTCAAGTGGTGGCTTGTATGATCTACCAGTACTGCCAATGTCCAACACTAGTCAGCACTCCAAATCTCATCTGTACTCCCATCCATTGTTGACATGTTAGCGATTTTATCCCCTTCGTGACTCCCCTCCCTACCTGCCCTCCATTACCCTGTCCTCTCACCTCCCACTCCACGCTGCGCTACGCAAATTTCCTCCGGATTTTTCCACAGATTTCATCCATTGAAATAAGCCCTATCCCCTATACTTATACAAAATAATATATATCAAAAAAAAATCAGGTAAGTGATAGTGTTATACACCAGGAATTGGCTAATTTTCACCTGACAACACCTCACATGCATTCATTCGCTACATTACCACGGTAATTTCCACTTTGAGTTATGCCTTGTAATCGATGTCTGTAATAAAAATATATATCAGCAAGGAAGGGAGAAGCCTAAGTGACATTTACATTCACCTGGAACTACCTATTTCTTTTTGTATTGCAGAGATTTTCTACCTATAAAAATTAGCATGTAAGTTAGCAGCAGTCAGCCTCAGTGTCATTGTCAACTCTTCCCTTCTCAGATAAGCCGTGGCATTTAGTTCCTTGTCCTCCGCTGTAGTGAAACCATGTCGCACTCGCGCCCCGCCATTCCTGCCGCTTCTGCGCCCATTGCAAAGGGCCCCGTGACCTCTACCCCTAAGAAAAGTAGTGAGGGAAGCAGGAAAGGCCTTAGTGACTCTGCAGTGGCACGTGAACTTGCAGAATTGTCCATGGTGATGATGGACAGTGATTTTGACGATTCGGGTGAATCGTGTGATGAGCCGGGTGAGGTTATTGTGCCAGAAACTGCTACAACGAGTGCTTCAGTGTCGGAAGTAGTCTCTAGCTCCAAGGGAAAGGAGCCTTTAGTGCAGCAAGGCAAGGAATTTGGGAAGGGAGTGAAAAGGCGGCGTGTTAGCCCCAGAACAATGCTCCCGTGTGACCCAGCCCGCCATGAGTCCCAAGTGCATTCACCTCCCCGTTCCCCAAGCCCCACTTCACTCATTTCTTCATCATCGTCGGCTGAGTTATCTCTGGAGTCTTCGTTGTCGGAGTCACCACCAGCATCACCAGTGAAGGCAGGCCATAGAGGAAGAGGTAAATCAAGGACAGTGAAAAGTAGTGTAGTTAGTAGGGTAAGGGCTGCTAGTGCTGTACGGCAACCCAGGGTCATTGTGAGTGACCTTGAACGAGATAAATCTGCCTCACAGCCAACCTCCACCACCACCACCACCACCTGCCCTACACCGCCACGACAGGGAATCCTGGACGCCTTCGCATGGATGGAAGGGTCAGATTTTGTGCCTGAAAATTTAGTATTTGATGAGAGCTCCTCAGAAGTTCAGCCTGCCTTCACTATTGATGAAAATGCTGAGTGTATGGACTACCTTTTGGCCTTCCTAGATGACGAAGTCATGCAGCACATATGTGATGAGACCAACAGGTATGAATCACAACGTGCTGCAAGTGGTACAGGTGCAGCCAAGATGCAACAGTGGTCCATCCTGGGAGTGCAGGAGCTGTATGTGTTCTTTGCCCTCATGCTTCTCATGCCACACTCCAAGAAGCATGAGTTGGAAGAATACTGGTCCATGGACCCCTTACTACCCTCACCCACCTTCAATAAGTACATGGACAGAGATCGCTTCCGGAACATCATGGGAAACCTGCACTTTGCTGATAATGATGTACCTTCCCAAACCGACCCACTCTGGAAGATCCGGGAGATTCTGAGCAGAATGAAAGATAAGTTTATGTCATTCTTCCACCCCTTTCAGAAGGTTGTCATTGACGAATCCTTGGTTTTGTTCAGAGGACGTCTTCGGTTTGTTCAGTACATTCCAAGCAAATGCCATCGCTTTGGAATTAAGTTCTTTGTACTGTGCGACTGTAAGACGGGGTACATCCTTGACTTCGTCATTTATTCAGCCAGCACTGTCGATCTGGATAAAACACACCCCCTTGGCTTCTCAGCCTGTGTAGTGAAACTGTTCCTAGAAAAGTATTTTGGTGGGAATCATGTGCTGTATCCAGACAACTACTATACAGCACCGAAACTTGCCAATACCTTTCTGAGCATGGCATTGGCTCCTGCAGCACTGTCAAAAGTAATCGTGCCCACTTCCCCAAATTCATAGAGGCAGGAACCTCACAGCGAGGAGACGTGCACCTACGCAAGTCTGAGAAGATGCTGGCAATACAGTGGCATGACAAGAGGGTCGTGCACATGCTCACCACCGTACATAAGGGGGAGACGACAGACAGTGGGAAGGTCGACCGTAGGACAGGCAAACCTGTGATGAAACCTGATGCTGTGTTGGACTACAATATCAACATGCGGCTGGTGGACAAGTCCGACATGATGATTGGTGAGATCGACTGCCTCATGAAGAATACTAGGTGGTACAGGAAAGTTTTTCTGCATCTCATAGATATGACGATGCTGAACGCCTTCATCCTGTACAAGATGAAAGTCAAGCCACCCAAGTCCTTCTCCCTGAGGTTGTTCGCCAGGACTTGTGTCCAGCAGCTGCTGGAAAGATATGGTAGGGTGACAGCAGCAACTCCACGGCGCCATCCAGTAACACTTCCTGACCGACTTGAGCAGAGGGCGTATATGGATCGACAGACTTGAGCTTATGCCTGCCACAGGGAAAAGGAAGGCTGCGATTTGCAGGTGTCAGGTGTGTGCACATACCACCCACCGCACACCTGAGCACAAACGCACTTCTTGGCAGTGCGCTGAGTGCCAGGTTCCCCTCTGTGTTACCTGCTTCTTCGATTACCACAACCAGAAGCAGTTCTAACAGTGCAAGTGTGAAAGGAGAATAATTTGGAAATAATGTGTAAATAATGTGTAAATAGCAAGAGAATGCAATGGATGTTTAGTACATATGATTGAACAGTGTAGTATAGTTTTATCTTACTGAAAGTGACAGTGAATAACATAGTGTAAGTAAAATAGAAGGGTAAATATTGAAAATAGAATAGAAAATATAAATAGTAATGTAAGTAATTAGTAATATAAGAATATGAGTACAAATAATTTATGTTATAACAGTGAAAGTTAATCCGTGGCTCTCTACGTATTTTACTGAATGAAAAATTGAATGACTTCAGTGACAATAAACTACTACGACTGAAGGAAACTTATGGAGAAGACTCCAGATATATATAAGTGTGATATAGTAATACAAATATAAAGTGTGAGGGGTTTTATGAATAATAAATGACAGAGTACCAAGAGCGAACTAGCGCAAGTGCGAAGATCAGCTGCGCTCGTAATTTCCATTGCTTTCACAGTGTTTTTTTTTGGAGTATGGATCCCAAGCTACTTGAAAATCATAGAGTAGTGTTTATAGTGTTTTTATCTGGCTGTGGTAAACATATTACGGGTTGTCGGGAAGTGTAAAGTGGAGACTTCGTTACCCAACTTCAGAGGTCTCCACAAGTCCTATGGTAACCGATGAAGGCTCAACAAACATTCCAGGAGAAGGCTGATTGTATGTGCCATAAGCATATTTAATTTTAATATTCTAGGACTAATAACTGATTTTTGGTAAATATTTTTTGAGAGTCTGTCGGAGCCCGAATAACCCCGCGGGACACGCAAAACATTGGTAAACATGCCCACGGTGTAGGGGTTAAGCAGGTGCTTGATATGATAAAGCAGTGGAGTGTACTATCTAAGGTTCCATTCCAGAACACAGCTGTTACAAGCAATAATTTTAGTCTGATTTCTTTAATATGGGTAGGAGAAAATTACACACTGAGGTGGTTTGGCCATGTGGAGAGAGAGAGAGAGAGAGAGAGAGAGAGAGAGAGAGGCGAACGAGGAGAGTGTTTGTGAGTGAGGTGGTGGTGGGGATGGAGTGGAACAGGAGGGCTGAGGATAAGATGGAGGGATGGAGTGGAGAGGTATATGAGGGAAGGGGGTTTGAGGGGGGGGAAGGCCAGCGATTTGATAGTGCGACGTATAGGCGAGTTGTTTGTGGCCACCCCTTGCGGGATTAAGGCGTCTGGTTATAGGTAGATAGATAGTAATGGTTACAAAATCACCTATTATTTACGCAAAACATTTTTTCAGGGCTATTGTAAACAGGGAACTAATTACCAAGGAATATGGGAGACTACGATACAGTAAAAACATTTAAAAGTGGCTTCGTTATGTGTTCACCTTCTCATCCTCAACTGGCTATCGCAAAAGCTAAGTATTTTCCTTCCATCCAGGTCAAGGAGAACACAGCCAAGACCTCAGCATCATTATGTGATTAGTGTCACACATATCAGTGTCACACCCTTATATCAGTGTCATACCTTTATATCAGTGTTACACCTTTATATCAGTGTTGCACCTTTATATGTGTCACACCTTTATATTAGCATCACTCCTTTATTTTAGTGTCACACCTTTATTTTAGTGTCACATCTGTATATCAGTGTCACACCTTTATATTAGCATTACACCTTTATGTCAGGATCATACCTTTATATCAGTGTCACAACTTTATATCAGTGTCACACCTTTATATCAATGTCACACCTTTATGTTAGTGTCTGTCACGGGGTTTTTATGAATATGCAATATTAAAGAATATTATTCAATAATCTTGAGAGCAGGACAATGAATTGTCTTGTGAAAATCAAGCAATGATTACTTTATGTCAGCTTACTTCGCCGATTCTCTAAGGACGAGAATTTATAAACTTTCTCAACAGTACACAGCAGAGACTAATTATTCACACGTGCTGTTTATTAGTACTGTTGGCCTCTGGAGAAAACGACTCCACCCCTGACAATCAATAACTAATGCTATTAATGATAAACAAGTTCATGCTGATGCAATTAACTCCTAGATGGCACAATGGATTTGAGTTAATACAAAAGGACTAGCCTAAGTACCAGTTATGAATAGCAAAGCGTTTATGCAAGCTAGGAGCTGCAACTAGAATAAGCTTATGGAGAAATAAAACACGAGTTTACATTACATTAAGCTCAAGAAAAAGAACTGTTAAATTTATTGATTACAAAAAAATAAATATATGTTACATTTCAAAATGAATTTAAAATAAGGAGATCGCACTCACTTGCTCACTCAAAAGCTAACTCCTAAACCTAGGAAAAAACGAAAAGAAATACTGGTCAGAAAAGTGGACAAAGCGGATGACTGGGCATCATTACTGAGGAAGGACACTGCACACGCTGAGCCTCTCGCCAATCACGCTAGGTGGGAATACGGTGGCGGCAGGCACTGGGCGTCGTCGCTGAGAAAGGACGCTGCAACACACACTACCTGCTTCCACGGTGCGCAAATCTTGACTGATTCAAATTGTGGGAGAGAAGCGAGTGTCGTGGCCGCACTTGCTAACGGCCAATGAGTGCGAGCGATACACACCCGCAATTCACTCAGCAAAGGTGCTAACATTGCGCACAAGGACGATCACTTATGAAATAAAGAAAAATGTCCTGAAAAACACTCCCGATCGGGTGAATACGTGGCGGTTAAACTGAGCGATAAATACTGGGATTCCACTAGAATTCGCAGTTTTTCACTAAAGTTAATGTCACGAGTTTATTCAAATACTTAATCGTGCCAACTCGTGACATTACGTTCCATCAAAA
Source organism: Coenobita brevimanus (assembly GCF_032717465.1). Classification (NCBI taxonomy): domain Eukaryota; kingdom Metazoa; phylum Arthropoda; class Malacostraca; order Decapoda; family Coenobitidae; genus Coenobita; species Coenobita brevimanus. The sequence goes on along the minus strand of NC_137022.1, from coordinate 7,707,872 downwards.
ATGAATTTTTTTTCGCAGGAAAAAAATTACAATATACATGCATATAAATCCTAACTCAGTCACACAAGATTCACACTGTGGTGTGTGTGTGTGCTATCCTGCTACAGGAGAAAGTCACAGTCGCCAGTGAGCGAAAAAACCTCGTATTTACGTTAATAGAAGCAAGCTTGAGGGAAAAACTCCATGACGACAGTGAAAAATCCTGTACTCAGGTCAAACTGAGTGAAAAGTTCGCTACATTTACATTAACAACTAATTGTTATGTAGCGTAATGTATGTAATACACGGTGTAGGTGTGACAGTTGTGGTGTAACTGTACCTACATGTAAAATTACATAATGCAAATCAATAATAAATGATGATGACGAGGCAGAAGAGAAGAGGCGGCAGCATGCATCAGGGAAGATCAGCTGTTCTGCACGGCAGTGCTGCACCCGCCAGCTGCACCTGCAAAAGGAATCAAGATGGAGCATCAAAAGTGTCATTTCTCTCTCTCTGCCTAGCAGTCAGTACTTATGTCATTATTAACCACGAAATTTAGTATTAGTTTTCACATATCTCTCAGGACCCTTGTAGTTTACTGGTTAACCTAACATTATTAACCAGGAAACGTGTCAGTTCTTGAATTGCTCAAATCTCTTAGAACGGGCAGTTTACTGGTTAACATAACTCTACACTTACGATTAATGCCAGAAAGCTGAGAATCGCTACGCAATCTCGGGCAGGTCATGTTTTAACACCCATCGTGGGTGTGAACACTCGTGTGGATATTGTGCATTCTCTGGGAATCCTCAGAGAGGCCCACAGGTCGAGACGTTCCACAAGGCAATTCATACACAGCCTCGGACTGTCTCTGCAGGGTTCTCAAACTTCCCCCTTAACTTATGGTATACATGTATATACAAGTCCTGGACATAACGTGTCCTGTGGGACCAACAGGCAAGACGTCAGGTCCACACCCACTTCACCACTGCCCTGTCTCTCAACTGACTCTGAGATTATGGGTGTGGATTTAAATGGCACAGGAAGGACGTGTCCCTGATTGATGTCACGTGGACAAACATTGCAGGAACCCACAAAACTATCTATGTCTCGTCCCATCCCTGGCCAGAAAAAGTCAGCTCGGATACAGCCCTGGGTCTTCCTTTTTGCCCATGGGACCTCCTGAGGCTGAACAATGACCCCATTCTAACACTGCTTGGCGGTAGTTGGCGGGAACGACAAACTGCAGTCGAACCTCTCCCTGGGGTGTTCGTGATTCACGGTACAGCCGTCCTTGTTTACGAAGGAACTTGGCTTGACCTCCCCGTGAATACTTTATCACTCTACCCTTTTGCTTCTTTTGCATGGCAGCAAGTGTCGGGTCAGAATGTTGTTCTTGAACAACAACTTGGCTACACATCAGATCTTGCGGTGATTCAATGGTCACCGGGGTGACACAGTCTGGAACCTCAGCCATGGCTCATGATCCTGTAGCCGAAGTCTGAGTAGCGTAATCTTCGGTGCAACTATGCTTGGCACCTGGAATATTGCCTATGATTAGGTCAAACAAAAGTTCTGGCATGACAACTGCGACTGTTGTACCAGTGTAAAAGAGAGATGCCACCTGGATACGTGCCTCAGGGAACAATCTCACTGATCCATCAATAAGGTTAGCTTGGATCTGTCGACCTGTGTACTGCTCAGGCTAAACTAGACTCTGCCTGACAGAGCAACCTGAGGAACCATTGTCTCTCAGGACCTTCACAGGAATGTCTCCCACAAACCCTGGCTGAACAAGGAAGGCACTGTCACCTGTGGGAGGGCCTGTGGGGGAAGCAGCTAGCCACTGATTAGGCTGCTGAATAAATGATGTGGCAAACATGGTGCCCTGTGAATTAGATGCCTGAGGGGTCGTACTCACTGCCAGGGGAGATGGAGCATTGGCCTCCTGTGGAGGAGTGTTCACTGTCGCTGTGGGACTAGTGAACTGTGGGGAAGTACCCATACTGCGAGGGACAACACCACCGTGCTGCTGCTGAGGAATGAAGGCTGCGTTTGCCTCCTGCCTCTGATACACTGGGGCTGGTGCTGAAAAGGTTTGTCCCATCAGTCGGTTGCATGGCTGATACTGCTGCTGATTAGGGTACTTGTTGTACAGCTTCCACTCAGGTTTCTGAGTGTTTTGCCCCAGGTCTTTCTTCTGCGGTTTTGGACCTTGGCCATTATTCTGAGAACGGCCTTGTTGCTGGGGTTCAGTCTGAGACAGTTTCCCAGAAATATCAGCTTTCCTGTTCCAGGTATGCTGCTTACAAGTTTGATACCCATATGCAGTGAAGAATGCATCAGCCTTCTTCAACATTTGGCTGGCATCTCTTACCTGGCAGATCTTAAGCTGAGCCATAAGTTCAGTAGGCCACGACTTTTCTAGCTGCGTGGCAGCATAAGGTCAATTATCCACTCACACGTGGAAGGAGTTTCATCTTTCTCCATCCACTCATCTAAGTAAGCAGTCAGCCGGTCAAGAAACTGAACGGCAGTCTCTTTTTCCTGTAAACGCGCCCTCATGAACTGACTCTTGGCGTCATCAACTGTGAGACCATACGCTTTGATGAGTGCGGCCTTCATCATCTCATACGTGAGATTGTGTCCACGAATTCTGTGGAGAATATCGAGGGCAGGGCCCTCAAACGGGCTAAGAAACTGAAGCTGCTTTGCTGCATCATCCAGCTGGTACAGTTGAGCCATGTCTTCAAAATGAGCTATGTATGGCTCGATTCGCTCGCCTTCCTTGTATGGGGGAAGCTTGATGTGTGGGGTCGCCATAGTATGTGCAGGGATAGCGCTCATGGAGCTTGGGCCAGCTGCACCAGATGTGTCTGAAGCCAAAGAATCTTGCTTGAGCTTCAACATTTCAAATTCATGTTTTTCACGTGCTTGTTGCTCAGCACGTTCATGTTCTCGTTGTTCACGCTCGTATTCACGTTCTCTCTCGCGTTGTTCTAACTCGAGTTCGCGTTGTTTTCGCTTGTGTTCTCATTCTCTCTCGCATTCCTTGCGCTGTTCTCACTTGTATTCGCACTCTTTTTCGCATTCCTCATGCTGAATTTGACGCTCCTCACGAGCATCACTCTTGCGTTGCTGTTCGTAATTAAACTGAGAGAGGGCAAAGTCCTTTATTTTCTCTGGGTCAGTAAGCCCCATATCTTTAACTTCCTGTACATAGACGCTGGTAGACATGATGCTAACTCAATCTAAGTAAACTAGCGACTCAGTACTGTCTGCAATTTGCAAAGAAAGATGTCAATAATCAAGAATAAAGAATATAAGCACAGGTTAGTGGTGACCAGTTTTATCTAATTAAACTGGTAAAGAAAGAAAATTAAACAAACAACTGACTGTGAAAACTATTACGTAAATTAATAAAAATGAATTAATAATCACCGGTAAGATAGTGCCTATAGACTTTAATGATAAATACCTAAGTATGAGTGAGTGAGTATTATCTCGTGAATAGCTTTAGAGCTAGGATTTAATATCCTGGCAAGGTCGCCAAATGTCACGGGGTTTTTATAACATATGCAATATTAAAGAATAATATTCAATAATCTTGAGAGCAGGACAATGAATTATCTTGTGAAAATCAAGCAATGATTACTTTATGTTGACTCACTTCGCTGATTCTCTAAGGACGAGAATTTATAACCTTTCCCAACAGTGCACAGCAGAGACTAATTATTCACACGTGCTGTTTATTAGTACTGTTGGCCTCTGGAGAAAGTGACTCCACCCCTGACAATCAATAACTAATGCTATTAATGATAAACAAGTTCTTGCTGATGCAGTTAACTCCTAGATGGTGCAACGTATTTGAGTTAGTACAAAAGGACTGGCCTAAGTACCAGTTACAAATAGCAAAGCGTTTATGCAAGCTAGGAGCTGCAACTAGAATAAGCTTATGGAGAAATAAAACATGAGTTTACCTTAAGCTCAAAAAAAAGAACTGTTTAATTTATTGATTACAAAGATATAAATTTACGTTACATTTCACAATGAATTCAAAATAAGGAGATCGTACGCACTCGCTCACTCAAAAGCTAACTCTTAAACCTAGGAAAAACAAAAAGAAATACTGGTCAGAAAAGTTGGCAAAGCGGATGACTGGGCGTCGTTACTGAGGAAGGATACTTTTCACGCTGAGCCTCTTACCAATCACACTAGGTGGGAATACGGCGGCGGCGGGAACTAGGCATCGTTGCTGAGGAAGGACGCTGCCACACACACTACCTGCTTTCACGGCGCGCAGATCTTGAATGATTCAAATGTGGGAGAGAGGCAAGTGTCGTGGCCGCACTTCCTAACAGCCAACGAGCGCGAGCGATACACACCCGCAATTCACTCAGCAAAGGTGCTAACATCACGCACAAGGACAATCACTTATGAAATAGTGAAAAATGTCCTGAAAAACACTCCCGATCGGATGAATATGTGGCTGTTAAACTGAGCGATAAATACTGGGATTCCTCTAGGATTCGCGGTTTCCCACCAAAGTTAATGTCACGAGTTTATTCAAATACTTAATCACGCCAACTTGTGACAGTGTCACACCTTTATGTTAGTGTCACACTTTTATTTTAGTGTCACACAATTATATCAGTGTCGCACTTTTATAAAAGTCACACCTTTATATCAGTGTCACACCTGTATGTGTCACACCTGTATATAAGTGTCACATCTTTATATCTGAGTCACACCTTTTATATAAGAAGGACACCACAGCTGTAGTTTTCTGTCATAAATAGACGCGGAAAGACAAGTAAGAGTGTTGCTCTTTGCTCTCCTCTGTGTCCCATTTCACAAAGAGATCTCACGGGGTTTTGCAGTGACAATAAATTTGTTTGAGCGAACGGCAGAAGTGACTGGATGAGGTAGGTACGGAGATACGCATGACAAGGGCTACATCACTTTTTCTTTCTTTCTTTTTTTTTTTTGAAGTGGCTCCATCTCACAGCAGGGCAGTTTGGTGTGACTAATTTCTCGTGAAATAGACCCGAGAATTACAGTTTTGTGTTAATGAGTTGATGGATGTGCAGCCCGTAATTACTGATCACTCTGTTGATAGTTCTACTTTTGTGCATTCCCGTTAATGTTTCTGACTCCCTTCCCTCCATGTAGGGGGGTTGGGGCTTAAGATGATGCTGTAGTCATGATGAAGGAGACATAATTGGTGTTGCTAAGTCATGACGGTTCAGCCGTCATTCATGAGCGATCATGACATTGTTTTAGATTAAAAATCATATGTACATCCACTTCTGTATCATTCGGGAGTCATTCATATTCCTTCCCTAAAGATGATGTGGATTTGTGAGTATCCCTCTTCGTACTGCTCGAGGTTGTACTTACGCTGAGAGCCGGGGAGGTGGGCACTGTCCTTGGGAAAGTATGAGAAGCATTGATGCGACACAAGACGTTGGCACTGAGGGGTAACTGTCTGGGAACGTGGGGATGGGGATTGCCAAAGGGAGAACTATGGGTGGGGGGGGGAGATACAGTATAGGTTACAGGGTCAAGGCTTGGGTGTGGATGGGTGTGTGGGTGTAGTGTGGGGGTTGGAAGGGGATGGAGGTGGGATGGAGGAGGGGATGGCAAGGGGAGGTGGATGCAGTTAGGGTGGAACAGATATAGTTAGTTGTAGGGATGAGGAGGTGGGTGAACAGGAGGGATGAGAGGGTAGGAGGAAGAAACGATAGATGGGGAGTGGGAACTTGGGAGGGGGGGGAAGGGGGGGAGGGGGAGTGCAGAAAGGTTCAAGTGGGAAGTTGTGGACATGAATAAGAAGTGGAGGGTGAGGGGGACGTAATAAGTGGAAAAAAAAATGAGGTTGGGGAGTGCTAGTGGAGGGGTGGAAGGGGATGAATGAGGATTGGGGCAGATGATGGGTTGGATGTACAGGATGGGGGGAGGGGGGATGGTTGAGGAAGCTGTGTAGGGGAGGTGGAGGGGGACAGTGAAGGGGAAATAGTGGATGACGGTGGAGAGGGATGGAGTGGAGAAGGGGTTGGGGATGAGAGATGAGGGGGGAGGGGGGAGACTAGAGAATTAGGGAGATAATGAGAGTGAATGGGGAGCAGGAGAGAATGAGAGTGCATGGGGGAAATGAAGGGGAGAGAATGATGGTGGTGGGGAGGAAAAATGGATGAGACTGGAAGTGAGATGGAGGGGGAGGGAAAGTGGGGTTGGGGAGGAGGGGGAAGTGCAGATTACAAAGTTCTTCTCAGTGACTCTTGTATATAATTATCACGTCTCATATCTATACATTGAAATTATTAGTGTCATGCTTTCAGTTGAAAGTTACAAGATATTTTTTGTATTATGAAGAAAAACATCTTGTAATAATAATAATAATGATAATAATAACAATAATAATAATAATAATAATAATAATAATAATAATAATGAAAACAATAAGAAGATGAAGAAGAAGAAGAAGAACTAAAACAACAATACATACGATAATAATAATAATAATAACAATCAGGTACATTCGTCCGCTATAAAGGACGGAACGTGGAATTTGGCGCCGCTCGCAAAACACGTTATTTAAAGACCCAAACCTTTTTTATTCAACAGTGCTGTGACCTTGACCTCTATTACCTACATGCAAACTTTCAGAAAGATAGGTCAACTCTAAGTATATTTGGAACGTACTAAAAGTACTCTACCTCAAAAACGTGCAAAAATTGTATTGTACCTCAAAAAATGCTAAAGATTGCATTGTACCTCAAAAAATGTTAAAAGTTGCACTCTGCCTCAAAAATTGATAAAAATTGTATCCTACCTCAAAAGGTGCTAAAAGTGCTAAAAATTGTACTTTACCCCCAAGAGCGCTAAAAATTGTACTCATCCTCAAAAAGTGCAAAAAATTTTATTCTACCTCAAAAAGTGCTAAAGTGCTAAAAATTTTACTCTACCTCAAAAAGCGCTAAAAATTATACTCTACCTCAAAACGTACTAAAAATTGTATTCTAACTCAAGAAGTGCTAAGAACTGTATTCTGCCTCAAAAAGTGCTAAAAATTGTACTCTACCTAAAATAGTGCTAAAAATTGTACTCTGTCTCAAAAAGTGCTAAAAATTGTATTCTACCTCAAAAAGTGTTAGAAATAATTATCTGCCTCAAAAGTGCTAAAATGCTAAAAGTGCTAACAATTGCACTGTACCTCAAAAGTGCTAAAAGTCCTAAAAGTGCTAAAAATTGTACGCTACTTCGTATGTTACACATGTGGAGGCTTTGACTGGATTTTAATGATATAAATAAAAAAAAAATAGCTTTGCCCTACACTGGTTCTCTACTGGGTCCACAAGTAATGATGTGCAGTAATTCTATGTTGTATTTCATTATTGGTTGGAGCATCTTAACCCACTAGGCCACCAGGCGTCCGTGTGGTTATATGATCACCACCCAGCGTAACAGATGGCTTCATGAGAATAAGCCACTTAGTTTGCCAGTGCAGTCACCTGAAGATAGCGCTACATTGGGTGAGTGGATGATGGGTGCCCTCACCTACCACATCAGTAAGACCAGCGCTGCATCAAGTGAGAAGTTGATGTATACGAAGTATCCTCGCCCACCACAGTAACAACAGCGCATCAGATGAGTGGATAGTGTATACCTTTGCCTACCACATCAGTAAGAGCAGCGCTACATCAGGCGAGTGGATCGTGGGTGTCCTTGCCCACCACTTCAGTAAGGGCAGTGCTACATCAGATGAATGGATGGTGGGTGCCCTCACCTACCACATCAGCAAAAGCAGCGCTACATCAGGTGAATGGATGATGGGTACCCTCACTTATTACATATAATAAGAGGAGCTCTATATGAAGTGAGTGGATGGTGGGTGCCCTCGCTTACCTCATACAGTAAGAGCAGTGCTACATCAAGTGAGTGGACAGTGGGTGTCCTCACCTACTACATTTAGTAAGGGCAGCACTACATAGGCGATTGGATGATGGCTGCTCTCACCTACTACATATAAGAATACTGCTACATCAGGTGAATGGATGGTGGGTGCCCTCGCCTATTACATGTAATAAGAGCAGCTCTACATGAAGTGAGTGAATGATGGGTGCCCTTGCCTACAACATACAGTAAGAGCGGCGCTACATCAGGTAAATGGATGATGGATACCCTCGCCTGTTACATATAGTAAGAGCAGCTCTACAGTCATGAAGTGAGTAGATGGTGGATGCCCTCGCCTACTGCATGTAGTATGAGTACTGCAACATCAGGTGAATGAATGGTGCGTGCCGTCGCCTATTACATATAATAAGAGCAGCTTTGCGTGAAGTGATTGGATGGTGGGTGCCCTCACCTAGTACATACTGTATAGTATGAATACCGCTACATGAGACGAATGGATGGTGGGTGCCCTCGCCTACAACATATAATAAGAGCGGTGCTACGTCAATTGAATGGATGGTCGGCAGGGTACTAATTCATTGTGGGACCATGGTAGCTAAAACAGAAGCAGCAAACGAGTGGATGAACCTGGTTAAGCAAGCTCGTAGTGCCTCTTCCTTAGCTAGAGGCAGGAGATATGGAAAGCGAGAAAGAGAAAGAGGTGGGGATAGAAGTGCTGTAGTGTGAGTGAGAGAGAGCAAGAGACAGCAAGAGGGAAGATTGGCGCCGGGAGAGGAGGAAGTCGTGGCAAGGTAAGAGTGAGGAGGGAAACAGGCCTACAGGGAATACCACAAGGGACATGGTGGGGTCGTGAAGGGAAGAGAATTGAGACGCTTGTTTGAAGTCGGGTGTTACTTGTGTGAGGGAAAGATTAAGAAAAGACTATAGACCAGGTAAGAGGAATTAATTGGAAAGCTGTACACCTTAGCTCTACTGGTGTTATTTCCAACTGTTTGGATTGATACAATATTTCCTTGACCTGGAGTTCTTTCCTTCTTAATATTATTACTCTTTCTGCATTACCACATTAATGAGTTTTTCCTCAGCCTATTATGGAATATACCATAATTCTCTCTCTCTCTCTCTCTCTCTCTCTCTCTCTCTCTCTCTTTGTGTGCGTGTAAGTGTGTGTGTGTCCTCTGTCAATTCTTTGCTAATCTTCCATACAATATCTGGTCCTCAAACCATCACAGACTCGGATATTAATAAATGGGACTAGAGCTATCCCAACCCAGTAAATATAACACTTAGGCATGGGACATCTGCCGTGTGCGTGTGTGTGTGTGTGTGTGTGTGTGTGTGTGTGTAAATGTCCTTAAAATATCGTATATTCTAGAAAGACTTTATCTGTGGGTATCGACCATTGGGCCGAAGGTCCTGATCATTAAGGGAAATATGTATATGTTTATACATGGACATTATATATATATATATATATATATATATATAGATAGATAGATAGATAGATATAGATATAGATATAGATATATAGATAGATAATATATATATATATATATATATATATATATATATATATATATATATATATATATATATATATATATTTAAAAAAAATTTATTGTTTTTACATTTTTATTTATTTCCATTTTTTTTTAACATTACATTATTTTTTGGAAAAAATACCTACTCTAAAACCCCTAAACCTAATAACCTAACAGACAAATCACTAACCCGTACTAAATCCTAAAGACACAAATAACTAAACCTTCATTAATGGTAAAAACACCTCGATCAAGAGAACACCATCGACTGCAGATACGTAAAGCCTTTATACATTGGAATCCGGCACTCATCACCTGCTGACTGTCAGTCAAGGCACAAACTAACATAGGGGACATCAATATATGAAAGAGAACCAGACGAAATATGAACATTTCCATATACGTCAGCTGTCGACACTAATTAGGACAACTTAAACAAGATTGTATAAAGTACTTAAATAATGTGTACATAATGTGAAGTACCCCACCCAACAGACCACCAAGAGAGACTGGAAGAACGAGAAGGGGGGAGATGGAGGGAGGGGGATAGAGGGAGAGGGAGAATCTAAGGAGGGGCGGAGAGAATCAGAGGGTGCAGGTAAGGAGAAGGAGAGGGGGATGGAGGGGTAGGGAGGAGGTAAGAGGAGATAGAGGAGGGAGGGAGGATGGAGAGGGAATGGAAGAAGCTTGTTTTTCAGGGAGGAGGAAGAGGTGGAGGGAGCCGAGAGGTGGATGGAAAATGAGGGGATAAGAAAGAAAGAAAACAGAGGACAGGGACAAAATTAGGAGAGAGGGAGGGGGGTGGAGGAAAGGAGGGGAGGAGGAAGAAGGAGTGTGAAGGGAGGAAGGTGATGGAAAATGGCAAGTTGGTGGAGAGTGGGGTTATAGCGAGATATTTAGTACCCCCTGAGATTAGTGTCCCCTGTGGAGGATGGGGGCGGATGATCT